>NC_142939.1:8222315-8224815 GCF_046866305.1 Octopus bimaculoides | reverse complement strand
TAGTGAACACGGTGGCGCTGCTGCTGCTGCTGCTGCTGATGATGATGATGATGATGAGCAAGTAATAGATGTGATAAATATTTCCCGGTTATGACGATGGAGTCAATATTATCTCATAATGCAAGATACAGTAGTAATAGTAGTAGCAGCAGCATAGGTCCATAGCTATAGGTCAACGCTCTGATCATGCATAACAGATAATTTCTGTGTCGCAGATCTAGCTGCTATTTCTAGTATATCGAATGACTACATAAAGACCTCCATAAGTGGCTCATCGATGTTACTTTTGTAAGGATTATTGGAGGGGGAAGAGGAAGATTCAATGATACGGCCCCGGATAATTTAATAAATTTCTGTAGCTAGGGGTTGTTGAGGTTGTTGGGTGTAATGTAATGATTGATAAATTACACGACTACAATGAAAGAGTAAAGACGTTAGCTTATCCTTGCTTCTTCATTCCCACACAGGTTCGCTCGATAGATCGTAGAGATACTATAGTGCAAGAAGGTCGGACACGCAAGAAGAGAAGTTGGTTTGTTACCAAACTCCAAGGCAACAGAAAAAAAACAAGGTGAGAAGCAACTGATGGACTAGCAAGATTAGGTAGTGTTCTGAATATATATTAGAATATATATTAGAATATATATTAGAATATAGAGGACCATTCGATAAGAACGTATAAGAAATAATGAATGGCAACGAAAAACACTAGAGACGGCACTCGTTAATTTAGTGTATGCAATTGCATATCTGTAGGCTAGCGGATATCTTTTGACAGACATGAATATATGAAGATATACCACTGATTATAGGTACATGCAAACATACAAACACATGCTCTCTCTCTTACTCTCTCTCTCTCTCTCTCTCTCTCTCTCTCTCTCTCTATATATATATATATATATATATATATATATATATATATATATATATATATATATATATATATATACATATATATATATATACATACATATATATATACATATATATATATATATATATATATATATATATATACATACATATATATACATACATATATATATATATACATACATATATATATATATACATACATATATATATATATACATATATATATATATATATATACATACATACATACATATATACATATATATATATATATATATACATACATACATACATATATATATATATATACATATATATATATATATATACATATATATATATATATATACATACATACATACATATATATATACATACATATATATATATACATACATACATACATATATATATACATACATACATACATATATATATACATACATATATATATATATACATACATATATATATATATACATACATACATATATATATATACATACATACATATATATATATACATACATACATATATATATGAATTTCCACGGGGCGGACTGGAAGTCAATTCGCAGAGAGATTCGAAATAAAAACTGGCATGACAGCCTTTCTATACAAGACAATGACCTCAAACTAAGTCATTTTATGTCAACCATACAAGACATATGCACCAAATACGTGCCATATAGAAAGACCAGCAAACATGCCAATAGAATTCCTAGAGACAGGAAAATCCTTATGAGACACAGAACAAAGGTCTCAAACCAGTTAAATAGAGAACTGGAGGATAGGAAAAGGGCTAAATTAAAACTAACACTGTTAGAAATAGAAAACAAAATTAAACTCTCCCATGAAAAGGAGAGAGCAGAGAAGGAAAAGAGAGCAGTAGAAAGCATAAAAACAAACCCCAAGGCTTTCTATAGATTTGCAAAGGAGACTGCTACGGTGCAGTATAAGATAGGACCCCTGTTCCTGCCTAATGGCTCACTGACTGCAGATCCCACATGGATAAGTGAAGTGCTCAGTACACAATTCAAGAGTGTCTTCACCTCTCCTATGAGTCACATGCAGATAAAGAACCCAGCTGATTTCTTTGACAATAGCACTCAGCAGAAGGGGACTGCATCCATTACCTACATCGACATTGAAGAGGAAGATGTGATAGCTGCCATAAATGAAATGAGCTTAAATTCGGCAACTGGCCCCGATGGTTTCCCAGCTGTCCTCTTAAAGTCGTGTAAACAAGAATTAGCAGGACCACTCCGGATACTCTTCCAGAGTTTCCTTGCAAATGGTAAACTTCCCAAAAAGCTGAAGGAAGGCACCATATGTCCTATCCATAAAGGTGGAAGCAGAGCAGAGGCTGGAAACTACAGGCCCATCTCTCTGACTTCACATATTAGCAAAGTCATGGAACGAATTGTCAGAAGGAGATTGATTGCGTTCCTAGAAGAAAATGACTTGCTGAATGAGACCCAGCATGGTTTCCGTCCAGGTAAAAGCTGCCTCACGCAGCTCTTGCAGCATTATGACTGGGTCCTGAAGCAGCTACTTGACCATTCAAATGTTGATGTGATATATCTCGACTTTGCAAAAGCGTTTGACAAAGTTGATCATG
>NC_142939.1:8192315-8217315 GCF_046866305.1 Octopus bimaculoides | reverse complement strand
AAATACTGGAAAGATTCTTAAATGGCGGACGTCATTTAATGGTAACTACCACACGAATTATAATTATTCTTTCTACTATAGATACTAGGCCTGAAATTTTTAGGGGCGGGATGAAAGGAAGAAAGACAAAATCGACCTCGGTAGAATTTGACCTCAAAATGTTAATTCGGAAGAAATGGCTCAAAACATTTTGTTTGGAGTGCTAACGATTCTGCCAGCTCGCTGCCTTATATGGTAATTATAATAATGATGTTTAATATAAGATGGAAGCCAAGGCGACGAGCTGGCAGAATTGTTAACACGCCGGGCAAAATGCTTAGCAGCGTTTCTGTCGCCCTTACGTTCTGAGTTCAAATTCCGTCGGGGTCGACTTTGCCTTTCATCCCTTTGAGGTCGATAAAATAAGCACCATTTGAGTCCTGGGGTCGATGCAATAGACTAGCCCCTCCCTTGAAATTGCTGGCCTTAAGCCAACATTTGAAACCAATATAAGAACGCAGCTGATAATTTAGTGTGAGGGAGGAGCTAGCAGTTCATTATATCAACTCCAGTACATGGAATAATCTGACTTGTGTATTATTGGTACACCATTTGGGGACATGGAGCGGTCGGTTTTATTGATTTCGGTACTAGAGTGGGGCATAAACTTATTGACTCACAAAATACTGAAAATCAAATTCGATCTTGGAGTGAGTTGGACAGAGAACGTGAAGATGAAAAAATTGGCTAGGAATTTTGATCCGGTATTTCTTAACACTTTGGCACTTAACCGTCTGTGTTTAAATGACAGAATGACAAATAAGCACACAGTATATGATTTAACTGTCCATTTCTAACTAAGGCAATACAGGTATGTTATTTAGAAATAGGAACAATCGATTATAATAATTAAATACGGTATTGACTAAATGCAGCATTAACTGAATACTATATTGACTAAATGTGACAATTACTAAAAACTACGTTAACTATATGTGGTATTAACTAATCGCTACATTGGCGAAATACTATGCTAAATACGACATTAACTAAATACTATGTAAGCTAAAACAGTATTAATTAAATACTATATTAGCTAACTCTATGGTATTATTTAAATATTATATGAAATATATTAGATGCGCCATTAAATATAACATCAATTAAATGTCATTAAATGTAGCATTAATTAGATACTATGTTGGCTAAAAATGGAATTAACTAAATACATCATTAACTAAATATTGTATTAATTACTACATTAAATACAACATTAACTTAATATAGAACGAAATACTATGCTGACTAAAAGTATATTAACCAAATATAGCAAAACATTTTAATGAGATTCTATATCTTCATATTCCGACACTCTTCTGTCTTTGAAATGATCTATCGAACAGATGAAACAAATACGATAAAACAATAAAACGAGACAAAAAGTCCAACATTAAATGCGAAATAAAATATAAATAAGAAATAAATAAAAAACTAAATTAAAAATGAAAGGAAATATATTTTTCACTGCTCAATTTACTTGTCAATTATTGAAGATGAATTGAGATTGTGTTGTGTGACTGAAACTCGATGTTCAACGTAGAGAGACGTTCTTAATATAAATTGGGATTTGAAATACGAACCGTTGTTATATGAGAATGTGGGACTGTTTTAGTAATTACACAAAAATTAGAAATAGAGACGGAGAAGGGTTAAGAAAATATTGGCAAAAAGATCAGTAAAACACAACACTGTGTGCGGCAATAATGGTCATGTAAAGCGGCGAGCTGGCAAAAACGTTAGCAGGCCGGGCGAAATGCTTCGCGGTATTTCGTCTGTCTTTACGTTCTGAGTCCAAATTCTATCGCGGTCGACTTTGCCTTTCATCCTTTTGGGGTCGATAAATTAAATACCAGTTGCGTACTAGGTCGATCTAATCGACTGGCCCCTTCCCCCAAAATTTCGAGCCTTGTGTCTAGAGTAGAAAAGAATACTGGTAAAGTTGTGGTTTCAAATTTTGGCACAAGGCGAGCCATTTTAGGAGCGAGTGGCTTAGTCTATAATTATCGACTGTAGTATTCAATTGATACTTCTTTTAACGACTCGAAAGCATGAAAGTTAGAGTCGGCCTCAGAGAAATTCGAACTCAGAACCTAATAGGGAAAAACCTTTATGTTTGACTCTCGTAGCTGCCACATTTTGGAATTCGAGACACCTTTTTTACGGCAGACAAAGTTACATTTTAAGGAAGATTTGGCTGTTATTTCTTGAAAGTGTCTTGTTCAAGAACGTTACGCACTGAACTGTTCGAGAATCGAAATCACTATCTTGTATGTAACACTGGAACCAATTAGTGGGCATGTGTATATATATATATATATATATAGGCTCACACACACACGCACACATACACACACTCACACACACATATGTATAGACTCACAAGTATATTTATATACCTTTACGTGTGTATGAGTATGTGTGTGTGTGTCTGTGTGTGTACTGGTCTATATTATCTATAGTAAAGGCATTTATGTATTAAGTAGAAAATCTAAATTGGGTTTCAAGTGTTACTTCATATTTTAGTTACACCTTCGCTTCTTCGGTTCTCCTCGTCTCTCAAGTGATATTACTCTTCCCCTTCCTCCAACCCTTACTCAACCTCAGTGTCCTCCCGAATCTCAGAAAATTAACTACTTTGCTGATTGTTTGAGGTGATTGCACCAGCTGGTGTTTATTCGGTGTAAACCAAATTAGCATTGAAGGAAGTACTATAGCACAGATAAATCACACACACACACACACACACTCATTAACACACACACACACACACACTCATTAACACACACACACACACACACTCATTAACACACACACACATTAACACACACGGATGTGTGTGCTAATGTGTGTATATGCGTGCGTGTATGTGTGGGTGCAAATATACGTGTAAATGAGTTTGCGGATGTGTGAGATTACATACTTGTATTACATGCATATATTAAGCACTCTTATAAATGTTTGCCAAGTACACACACACACACACACACACACACACACACACACAAGTATATGTGCTTGGTGTGACTGCGTGTGTCTCTGTATATAGATATATGTGTGTTTGTGTGCGCGTGCAGATATATATATGCAAAATCAAGAGAAGTTACACTGTGTGATAGTGTGTGTTTGATATATATATATATATATATATATATATATATATATATATGTAAGTAAATATATATGTATATGTGTCTGTCTGTCTATATGTATGTATGGATGGATGAATGGACGCTAGAGATAAACAGAAATTTCGTGATACACGTTAAATAATGTTCATTGTTTTTGGTTTTTGTTGCTTTGTTCTGAGCCTCAGATGTATACCAGATGTTCACGACACGCTTCTTCCACTAAAAAACATGTAAATTGCCCCTCTAATAGCCAAGTCGGGAAGATGATGGCGCCAGTTAGTACGCATGTTGCAGATTTACATTTCAATATGCTCTTCACTATAAGCAGAGCAAATGTTATTAAGTGTTAACCAATCTCTTTTCTGTCTAAAAATATATAAATCTTATTTATGAAACTATTTTAGTAATGTGAGTAATTTAAAAGTGATTCCTGTCTTCATCTCCATCTTAGATTGCCGTTTCGTTCTTCTTTAAAAAAAGATCGCTTTCATCACATTGTCGCTTTTCTGATATCTATCTATCTATCTATCTATCTAATTTGTTCAATGATACGACTGTCAATGCAATGATCCATCTGACAATCTGTCAATCATTCATCTGTATCCTTTTATCTGCAAATATATTTCTTACTTTCACTTTACATCCATCCGTGTATGCATGTATGTATGTATGTATGTGTGTGTCTATACGTATGTATGTATGTGCGTGTGTTTGTGCGTATGTATGTATATATATGTATGTATGTGTGTGTATAATGCATGCCTGCATAGATGTATGTACATATGTATGCACACATGCATTAATGTTTGTACAAATATATATACATGCATGCATACGACTATCCACAAATTGTCATATGTATGCATGTATGTATGTATGTATGTATGTATGTATGTATGTATGTATGTATGTATGTATGTATGTATGTATGTATGTACGTACGTATGTATATATGTGTCTGTCCGGCTCTCTGTCTATCTATCTATCTATCTATCTATCTATCTCTTTCTCCCCTTTATTCAGTTAATATTTCTCGCTCTCCCTCCTTCTTCCTTTCCCTCTCTGAATATCTCTCAACTCTTCAATGTTTACATGCTACCAGCTAATTTTCACTTGTAAAGTTTAATTGGTTGAAACGGAAGTGAGATACGTGACTGTCTTACTCAAGCAGCATGGCTAATATTTAAATGTAACTGATGGCTAGAAAGATAGACTGACCTTTCTATATAGTACAAAAATAAGAAAAGTGGAGAGCTGTTGCAACAGTTAGAGTGCTGGATAAAATGTTTTGTTGTATTTCTCCCGGAATTTCTTTATGTTCTGAGTTCAAATCCCGCCGAGTTTAAGTTTGCCTGTCATTCCTTCTAGGATTGATAAAATAAAGTCTCAATTATGTATTGGGTCGATTATATCGATTAGCATCACTCCCTTCAAAACTGCTGGCCTTATGCCTTTATCAGGAACAATATGACACTAATAAGGGTGAAAATTTCTTCAGAAAAAGAAAATGACAAGACTGTAAGTCAGCTTATCTTGAAAATACGTCTTAATGCAAAAGAAGAGAAATTGTAGTGGTTGAGTGGTTAATGTATTGATATGTATGCGTGCAGGCAACGTTCTGTGTTCGTATTCTGAAATTGTCAAAGGATCCGACATAGCCTTCGTTTCGTTTATTGTAGCTCTGTCTCGTCTATTAGCTAAAGAAATAGCGGTGAACAGTATGGTAGCCAGAATTGAAAATAACAAGATTGTTGAATATCGCCGTGAGGCATCATACATTTGTGTTGTTCCATAGATTCACATTAGGATAATTAAAAAAAAACTATCCTTGTTGTTTAACCTCAACTCTCCCAAATCAAGCTCACCAACGATTAACGGAAAACCAGCAATGACCATCTGGGCAAATTTTCACCCACAATATATCGTATTTAATATTATATCATCCAACATATGAAATCGCATGGCCTAGTGGTTAAGGTGTTGCGCTCATGATCGCAAGATTATGAGTTCAATTATCAAACCGGTGGCACGTTGTGCTCTTGAGTAAAACACTTCACTTCACGTTGTTCCTGTTCTCTCGGCTGTAAAAGAGTAACCCTGCGACGGACTGGCGTTCCGTTCAGGGGAACATTGTTCTACGCAGCGAGGCAGCATCATTCGAAAGCTACAATAACGTGAGCGGGCGCATCGTGATCAGTGGTGTAATAACAACATTCGATAGTCTGGTCGATATACTGATACAGTAATACAGTGATATCAGTGGTATTGTAAAGGCAACTATTTCCCTCTGGTTTCTCTTGCAGCAGACGTTTATTCATTTTTAAAAGGGACGTTTGAATACTGTGCTGAATATTTGAAGGAGTTCCTTTGACAACTTGGCATAGAAAATACATATATTTTTCTTCCTTTACGCATTTTACTGCAGAATGTAGGTGATTAAAAGATAATAGCATAACTGGCAGACTCTACGTTTGTAATTCGCCTCCGAAATATTTATGCATTACAGATTCTGAACAGTAGTATTGCCAGAGAGGAGAATATCAGAAATGATTCCAGTTGGATCTAAATATATTCCTATAACTACGGCTATCAGATCATCTATTTAAACAGAACGAAAGCATTATATGCGCTACTGAATCATTGTTACGCTTTAGTGTTTGATCAAACAGCAATATGGCGGAGGTACAATTGAAATGGATTAGATTAGTGGGTGGGTGGGTGAAAGAAGAAAGAAAGAAACAAGGAAAGAAAGTAAGAAAGAAAGAAGGAAAGAAAGAAAGAAAAAGCCATAATATAGCCCAGAACTTAGTGGGACATAATTGAATAATAGCGGAAGGCTTTTCTTTGGTGCTGTACAAACTCTGTCATCCATTGCTCTGATATTATCAATAATTTCTGATAATGGTTTCAAATTTTGGCACCGGGCCAGTAACTTCGGGACGGGGTAAGGCGATTAGTTAGACCCCAGTGATCAAACTGTACTTATTTTATCGACCCCGAAAGGATAAAAAGCAACGTCGACTCCGGAAGAATTTAAACTCGCAACGTAAAAACGGACGAAATGCCGTCCGTGAGCATTTTAACCGGTGTACTAACGATTCTGCCGGCTTGCCGCCTTTGATAATATAACTTATCCTTTCTACTGTAGGAACAAGGCC
The DNA here is from genome assembly GCF_046866305.1 of Octopus bimaculoides. Classification (NCBI taxonomy): domain Eukaryota; kingdom Metazoa; phylum Mollusca; class Cephalopoda; order Octopoda; family Octopodidae; genus Octopus; species Octopus bimaculoides. The sequence continues at coordinate 8,210,990 of NC_142939.1, read as the reverse complement.
TGAAATTTTGGGGGAAGGAAGCTAGTCGATTTCATCAACCCCAGTCATTAACTGGTACTTATTTTATCGACCCTGAAAAGATGAAAGACAAAGTCGACTTCGGCGGAATTTGAACTCAGAACTTAGAGATAAACCAAATGCCGCTAAGCATCTAATTTTCCGTCTTCCAAAACCAGGCTCTAACATATCAACATTTCACTTCCATCCTAAAGTATTTAACTGTAGAATTTCATTGCAAACGTTCGGACAAGATCTCCAATGAGAGGATACTTTCGCCAATCCTCCCAGCACTATAGGGAACTCTGAAAGGAGTCAGAGTCGTTACCCTGCCTACTTGCACTTAATCATTAAATCCCATTTGCAATCAGGAATTACAAGTAAGATTTGATAGATCGACAAATAACATGGCGCTTTCGTGTCATTAATCCCAAGATAAAATGATATATCTTCTGTCTAATCATTTTCTCTCTCTCTCTCTCTCTCTCTCTCTCTCTCTCTCTCTCTATATATATATATATATATATATATATATATATATATATATATATATATATATATACATATATGTTGTGTGTGTGTGTATGTGTGTATATATATATATATATATATATATATATATATATGTGTGTGTATATATATATACATATATTTTGTGTGTGTGTGTATGTGTATATATATATATATATATATATATACACACACATATTTATGCATGCATGCATGTATGTATATATTGTCTTTCTCTTGTTTCAGTCATTGGACTGTGGTCATGCTGGGGCGTCGCCTTGAGAGGTTTTCTATTCAGTACCCCAGTACGTATTTTATAAGTCTGGTACTTATTCTATCGGTCTCTATTGCCGAACCTTTTTGTTACTTGTAGACCTCTTTGATTCCTATTTTATTCGGATGAACCCTCCTAGCCACTCGATGGTTAAAAATATCATATATCTTTATAATCAAATGCTATTAGGAGCTACAGAAAAGAATTATTTTGCGTATTGTAGAAGTATAACTGTTGGCACTCCGTCGCTTACGACGACGAGGGTTCCAGTTGATCCAATCAACGGAACAGCTTGCTCGTGAAATTAACGTGCAAGTGGCTGAGCACTCCACAGACACGTGTACCCTTAATGTAGTTCTCGGGGATAGTCAGCGTGACAAAGAGTGTGACAAGGCTGACCCTTTGAATTACAGGCACAACAGGAAGTAAGAGTGAGAGAAAGTTGTGGTGAAAGAGTACAGCAGGGTTCGCCACCATCCCCTGCTGGAGTTACGTAGAGCTTTAGGTGTTTTCGCTCAATAAACACTCACAACGCCCGGTCTGGGAATGGAAACCGCGATCCTATGACCGCGAGTCGGCTGCCCTAACCACTGGGCCATTGTGCCTCCACAGAAGTATAACTAATCTACTGCATATAAATTTTAACAACAAAATCTTTATTGGGCCCCAAGGGCCATACAGACCCCATTTGAGAACCACTGGACTTGAAGAAGTATGTACCGTCATAAAGGTCAGCTGCCCTGCTGATGTAAATATCTCTTCGAGAAAGAGGATAATTATGGATGAATACATCGAATCCTTCAGTTTCTATACTTAGTTTAATAAATTTTCCTATATTTCAATAATTGGTGCACTTAGGTTTGTGAGTGGAGGCGCAATGGCCAAGTGGTTAGGGCAGCAGACTCGCGGTCATAGGATTGCGGTTTCGATTCCCAGACCGGGCGTTGTGAATGTATATTGAGCGAAAACACCTAAAGCTCCATGAGGCTCCGGCAGGGGATGGTGGTGAACCTTGCTGTACTCTTTCAACACAACTTTCTCTCACTCTTACTTCCTGTTTCTGTTGTGCCTGTAATTCGAAGGGTCAGCCTTGTCACACTGTGTCACGCTGAATATCCCGAGAACTACGTTAAGGGTACACGTGTCTGTGGAGTGCTCAGCCACTTGCACGTTAATTTCACGAGCACGCTGTTCCGCTGATCGGATCAACTGGAACCCTCGTCGTCGTAGGCGACGATTGCCAACAACACACAACAATTAGTTTTGTGAGTAAATGCTTAAGTGACAATCTGAAAAGGCTAGGATTTTCAGAAAAATAAACCACGCACATTACAGACACAATGTATAAGTAGAATGATAGAAATAATCAAGTTCAAAATGTGAGATTGGTTTTGTTATCGACATTCCAACGATCGAGCTTTGCACCTTTATTAGAGACCAGCTCCTTCATTGCAGGAAGACTTCAAATAGAAATAGAAGAGAACTACACACACACACACACACAAGTGTATGTGTGTATAAATGTCTGTCTGTGCTATTTACTTTTAGACTGTAATAGGGAAATATATCTTCTCCTTCGCACTTCTATCTTCATGACACGTTCTGTTACTACCCTCTTTCTTTCTCTCTTATCGGCTGTTCTTTCTTTTCACTCTTTTCCTTCTGTAGGAGGAGGAGGAGGAAAAGGAGGAGGAGGAGGAGGAGAAGGAGGAGGAGGAAGAAGGGTTTCTGAACGTACGCCTAATCACACACTCACACGTACACACGCGCGCACACACACATCCGCACACGCCATGTTTTATATATTCTGGCGATGATAGCGTTATTGGTTGCAATGAATAAAGTCAATTGTTTGACCTTTGGTAATCAGAGATGCCGATCATCATATCTGATTAATTTCCATAGCTTCTGAGACTGAACGATGAATGAATGTTGTGTTGTTCATGGCTTACCCGAAGGTATTAACATTATAAAAAAAGTGAAATAACCCCCGCCTCGTGAGACCGATACAATAATACTAGGAATGTCGACAAAAGTCAAATCAAAGCCTTAATATTTGGAAACCTTCGCTGCACCATTGATAACAGAAAGTAACAACAACAAGAATATTGGTTTCATATTTTGGTACAAGGCCAGCAGTTTTGAGGAGGGGTACAGCAATTACATCTACCCCAGTGTTCAACTGGTACTTATTTTATCGATCTCGAAAGGATGGCGGGCAAAATCGACCACGAAGAAATTTGAATTCTGAAGGTAAAGACCGACGAAATGTCGCTAAGCATTTTACCCGGCCTTCTAACGATTCTGCCAGCTCACTGCCTTGCAACAAGAATATTGATAATGATTTCTTGCATGTACACAAAATCACATATTAAATCTGAATGAAACTTGTTATAATGAAACATGTTCTCATGTAGTGTTACTAAAAGTATTGAGTGGTCTTTCAATTAAATGCTAAATTGTTTATGCAAACGATATCATATTAATAAACATTAATATATTTGTGTGTGTGTGTGTGTTTAAAGTAGCGAAGTACCCATCAATATGGTTCATTTTAAGATCAACATAAATCAGTATCTTCAAGACACCCTACCCCTATTTGGGACTCAAAATCTTTCTCCTGAAGGAAACATTGCTCTCGAAGCACATCTGGTAAATGAAAGAGAGAGGTAAATCTACTGACCTCAGAGGTTTTACCATGAACGGATCTACTCCATTAGTTATAGTTCAAAGCAATATAATCTATGCCTTACTATGAAGTATCAGAGATAAATATCTCAAGATAAAACTATGTATGCATGCATGCATACATACATACATACATACATACATACACGCATATACCAATATCCATATAGACACACGCACACAGATAAATTCACATGTATGTGTGTGTACATGTGTGAGCGCGCGCATTTGAATAAATGTCTGTGCTATACATACACTTTCTATATTTATGGATGTATATTAAATATAATTTACATAATATACATCTTCATGGACCTATAATATTTTTTTTGCATATACGCGTGCAGAAAGAAATTTAAATCGCTTGTGAAATCTAATTATCGGATACAATTTTTAGCAGAACATTATAAGCTGAGACATCGTTGGAACCAAACTTGCTGTTTTATCTCTCTGGAATCAATAAAAGAAATTCTTGTAATGTGCTGAGTCGAGACAATCTACTTTATATACTTCCAAAAGGAAATTCAGCTAGCTGCCATAGTTTAAAAAGAACGTCTAAATCAATAATGTCATCTAGAAGTGACGTATGCATGCAAGCACAACAAAGATACTTCTTCTGGTGCTGCTTAGTTCCAGTTCAATCCCGATCAAAGACCTACACCAACAGAAGTCAATTTACGGTTCGAAGCTGCATGCAGTTCTCAAATCTCTTACGTATGGCTCCCGGAATAATATTAGGTTCCAGTGCTGTTTTTCTGAAACAGCTTTGACATCATACCAACCAAATTTTTAAAGTGTTAAGTGCAAACATGAAAATTCAATAAAAAAAACCTTCGAAAAATATTAATCATTCTTCTTTTAGAGAGTGAAATTATGTAGGTGACTATTATTTCTAATAAATGTAATTTTTAAAATTATATTTAAGTGCAGGCGTGGTTGTGTAGTGAGAAGTTTTCTCCCCAACCACAATGTTTCAGGTTCAGTCCCACTGCGTGGCACCCTGAGCAAGTGCTTTCTACTGTAACCCCAGACCAACCAAAGTCTTGTGAGAGGATTTGATAGATGGAAACTGAAAGAAGCCCATCGTATATACATATACATATATAAATATAAATACGTCTGTGTGTGCATGTGCGTCAGAGTGCGTGTGTGTGTATTTGTGTTTGTCTTCAACCATAGCTTGACATTCGGTGTTGGTTCGGTTATGTACCCGTAAATTAGCGGCTCTGCAAAAAGGGACCGATAGAATAAGCACGACCGCAAGTAAAAACAACAAAATGAATAAAACGTAGATTCGAACGTAAAAATTAGACGTCGTTCTTCTCATCAAATAACTCGATAATCTCTGGAATATAAATAAAAGCGCTCCAGCCAAACACATCCCTCTTTTATATACACGAGCGCGTCCACTCTGTACTTTTCTTCCAGGCAAAAGAGTCTAAGTTATGGGAGATTGGGCCGCTATTCGTAGCAGGTCAAGCGATCGCGTAGAAGCTCTTCTCTCTCGTTAACCTGTTTCTCATTATTTTGCATATAAAGACAGACACAATAATTTGATTATAATCGAATGCAGTGCAAAATAACAAGTTGAATTCAATACTAATTAGCTGAACTAATTAAGCATGGCGGAGGTTGAAATGTATCGAATGAAATTAATTCTTAAATCATAATCACAATTTCTGGTTCTTGGTCACAGGGAATCAATAAATACCCTCTCTGTTCTCTATCTCTGGTCTACCCTTCTTGACACTATACATATATATATATATATCCGCTTATAAATGTCTCGCAAGCCAGCACACACACACACACACACACACACACACACACACACACACACACACTATACGCGCATATATACTATATACATACACAGATGTATACACATGTACATACATATATACTGTGTGTATATGTATGTATGCATGTATGTATTCTAGTGTGTAACATTAATTATCCGCCATCCATTTATAATTTTCTCCCTGTTGATGGAAACATTAGTTTCGCGTTTGTTGGACGCGAACCCCCTCTAGTCACCAAGGTGCTAGTTCATGTGTAATCTCAATTAAGTGGTCATTGTTGTTACGTTGACCATGTCCTTGCTGCTTATTTTGCTCCCGAGAAGAACAATGTCAAAGATCAATTTTGCTTTTTTATATTTCTACAACAATGGAGATCTTCAATGTTTTAAAAGTACGAAAACATCAATTTATAATTCTTTCGCTTTTCAACATGCTTGGTCCATCTCAACTTCTTTATTCTTTCAGTAAATAAATGAATATAATTGTTTTCAGCTGAGTCATGAGTCACATATAAACTTCTTGGTGTCCGTAGCAAACCCGCCACCTCTCCAGGTGATGGTCCGAACGGACACGTTCAGGAGTGTCTTTTATCTCTTATTTTGCATTAGTCACAGTCAATGCAGAGCAGCCATGCAGCGGCACCGCCTGGAAACGCTGAGCCGAACAAATCGACGCACCCACCATCAAGTAATTTTCCTTTTGAAGTCTGTTACTTATTCTATCGAACTGTTTCGCCGAACCGCTAAGTTACGGCGACATAAACAAAGCAACAGCGGTTGTCAAACGGTGGGGAGACACACACAAAGACACATGCATGCACACACACACACACACACACACACACACACACACACATACACACGAAGGACACAGTTTCCGTCTACCAACTTCATTCACAAGGCAATGGTCGTCCCAGAGCTACAGTAGAAGACACTTGCCCAATGTACTGCACAATAGGACTAAACCCAAAACCACACGACTGCAGAGCGAACTTCTTAACCATGCCCCCATGTCTATGCTTGTATAGGATTCTTCATTACTTCAAATTCAAGTTTCTGGAGGAAATTAAACAGCACGTGCAACATGAGGACTGTCATGGTCGTTCTTATAACAGTATGGGATGAGCATTGTCATAAAACAACCCAACGTCTATCGACAGAAGTCCTCGCCATTTGCATTAAGTTGTGGTTTTACTTTGTAATGTAACATCTCGCTTCAATGAAAATTATTTATTGCGCAAGTTCCCCCCGTTAATGTTCCGTATTGGTCTTCCAGCAGATATATTCCAAAATCTGTTAGTGGCAGTTTCATTGATGTTGGCTGGGGTCTTGAAGTCTTCTTAAACGGTCAACTTATATATGCTTGTGTTTTATATTCCAGCCTTTAATCATAGGCACGTGGTGCTGTAGCTATATTTTGACACTAATGATAATTTAGTTTTCCTAGAAGGCGTCACCTTCGTTACTAAGGCTATCAAAAGTGTCATTGACAGTTCAAAACAGCTTAGTTTATGCAGTTTCGTGAGCTGTTTTGGGATCTGTTTTACTCAAAGTTTTCTAAAGCTAAGTGTGTAGTGGGTAATTTCATAGAGGAAAACATGACTAATTTGTTTCTTATTTAGAAAAGAATCGTGATATAGATTCGTTTAATATTGACTTTTGCACAGGATGCAGTCGGATGTCTGGCTCTTTCTTCGCGCGTGATACTGGTGCGACCATTAAAATTATTTTTATGTATATTCGCAGAGAATACTTTATGACAAAGCTTTGTTGTCATGCGCTTTAATGAATTTCGTCTCCTCATACACATTCGGACCTCAGAAAGCAGTTCATTGAATGTTACCCTTCATTGGAGCATACAAAAGGTAGAACAGCTACAAATGCTGTAAGCCAACAAACACAAACACACACACACACACACACACACACACACACACACACACACACACACACACATTCATTTAGATTTTTTTTTAATTTGGCACGATCGGGTGTGGGGTTCAACCAGTGTTTAACTGGTATTTATTTCATTGACCCCCGAACGGATGAAAGGCAAAATCAATCTCGGCGGAATTTGAACTCAGAACGTGAAGGCGGACGAAATACCGCGAGGCATTTTGTCCGGAGTGCTGACGATTCTACCAGCTCGCTGCCTTACACACACACACACACACACACACACGCTTTAAGGGTCTACACATTTTCATATAAGTTTCATATAAAACCCGTCTGTCTGCCTGCCTGTTTATCTGTCAATTTATCTATCTATTTCTATCTCCCCCTCTGTATATATATATATATATATATATATATATATATATATATATATACACACACATACATATATGTGTGTGTATATATATATGTATGCTTATATACACAAACACACATACACACATGCATATAAATAAATATATATATACACACATATATACATATATATGCTATATAAACACACACACATGAGTATACACTTCCATACACACACACATATTGTTGCTGCTTGTGCATCCGTTTCCCACAAATATTTCCTCATTACACCACAATAACTATCATTAATGCACTTTTCAGTTCATTTGTCAATCTACTTCAAACACGGTCTTCTTTTGCTTTCATGCATTCTTCTCTTTCAGGTTCAGTAATTTATCTACGACCATACTGCAGCACTGCTTTCAGGGGGATTTATCCCATAATATTGACCTCATATTGGCTAATTTAATCGAAATCTATTTATCGAACGGCTAAGCGCCAGACAAAGGTTTTGGATCGATATAATAGACTAAAATCCCAGAAGGCAGTGACCCAGTATAACAACAGTTCAAAGACTAGACAGAAGGCCATTTCTAACATTGGCGTAGTGATTTTATTTTAAGCACCTCGGCCACTGATGATTGATAAAATAAATATGAGATAAATGAATACTAAGAAAATAAGAATATGATATAGGTATTAAATAAAGTATAAAATGAAATATGTATCAGAATAATCAATAAATATAAATATCATATAAAAGAAATGCAAGATAAAGTATACAGGATTTATGATATATAATGGAGATGACATATATATATATATATATATATATATATATATATATATATATATATATAGTTCAAAAAAACAATAACAAAAAAACAAAAAAACAACAAAGTGAGGACGTGATATGGATAGTATTATTGGACGCTCAGGAAAGGAAAGAGAATATAATATGTAAAATAAATATCGCGTAAAATAAGTATAATCTAAAATGAATAGGGATATAAAATATGTATATGATAAAATAAGTATCAGATAAAACATGTTTAATTAAAACAAAATATCATATAACACATGTATGCAATACATCGAGGATAAAACGGAATGTGTAACATTTAAGATAAGTATCGAATAAATATCGTATAAAATATGTATGAATTAATATACGAATCAGATAAAGTATGTATTAGTTAATACATCAGATAGCTTATATATTGGTTTCAAAGTTTGGCACTAGGCCAGTATCTGGCGGGTGAGAAGGGACTTGGTCGATTAAATCGACCCCAGTGCGCAACTGTTACTTACATGCAAAAAGTGTCGGATAAACCGTGTATCAGTGAAGAAATGGAATCAACTAAAACATCCGGCGTGAAAATGCAACACAATGGTTGTTGTAGTTTGTTGTTTAGGCTCAGGTGAACTTTAATAATAAAGTTAGCTGTGGCAATAAGTCATTTGTTTTCGATGTATCTAAGACAACCTTACTAGAAGTATCATTACTTGTTTCACTGAAGACGGTCTCATGTAATTCGAAGGATATTTGTGTGTACCTTCAAGTATATTGTGTGACTACTTAGGTCTCTTATTGACTCATATAATAAAGGCTTGCAGCATAACTGCAAGACAAGCCACACATCGAAGGGAAAGGGTGTTGTCGATTACACTTGATTTTACCGATCTCGAGAGAATGGAAGGCAAAGTCATCTTTGCTGGGGTTTGAACTCAGGAAGTAAAGGGGCCGAACGAATCACAACAAGGAATTTTGTCCGCTTGCTCTGCCAATTATGCCTTAAATCAATATAAATTCTATCATAGATTTTGGGGAAGGTTCAAACGAATATATCGACCCAGTACATGACTCCGGGAGGATGAAAGGAAGGTTGACCCCCGCAGGATTTGAACTCAGAATGCAATAGAGCGTAAATTGAATATCGCAATGCATTCTCTTGTTTTAAAGATCATACCCTCCACCGCCATTCAGAAACAACGTAATGAGAATAAATGATCAATCACACCCCTCTCTATACCTCGCTCTCACAGGCATTCTCTCTCAATCATACACGCACAAATTACCCCTTACACGCACACATGTTCTCTCACACATACATTTTCACTTGGACACGCATGCTCTCTCTCCCTCCCCCTCTCTCTCTCTCTCTCTCTCTTATGCACGCACACTGACACATGCACATATAGCTACACATGCGTACACACACACACTTCATATATTCAACTTAATCATGTACGAACAAGGAATATATCTGCTGGAAGCCAAGATAATTTGTATGATCTCTTAGTTCCAAATTAGATATTACTGCCTTTTTTTTCTCTCTCTCAGCATTACAAAAACTATTTGATCTTGTTAATTCTTAACTAACTCCTATTATGTGTTTAAATTCATGGTGTTTTGGCACAGTAGAAATTGTTTAGGCTTTGGCTCATACCATCTACAACCACAACATCAACAATTGGTGGTTGTAGTGCTAATGGCGGTTTTCGAGAAGCTTTTGACGGAAAGAACAAGTTTTAGTTGAGCTAGTGAAGTCGACAGAAGCGTTAGTGATCATGGTCATTGTAGGAATTAGAAATCTGTCGAGAGTAAATGCTCAGGATATGTATGTATGTCATTATTAAGTTTTGTTTCAAGATTACATGCCAATAGAAAAAGAGCCGGGTTCTAATCTAGATCCAAGGCTCCTTCATAAGAATTTCAATAACATCAAAAGGTTATTTTTGTATGCATGTATCTGTGCAGTATTTGGAGTCACTGCATGTGCAGATGTGTATGCTTTGTTCTATGTGTGTATTTTCATGCATATAGCTGCATGTCTAGACATGCGGATATATACTTATATATAAACATCGGGAAAGTTTTACAGATTTTCCCAGTTCGAGGGATGGCTTGGATCTGTAGCCTTCGAATCAGCTTTCTCCTTTCTGGTTTTGAGAAGCCTAATTTCTCAAGATTGGTATTTAGGCAGTGTGTTACATATCCCAGGGCCCCAATAATTACAGGTATGAACCTGAACTTGTAATCTGGATAGAGTAACTGCAGATTTCTCAAAAGTTCAGCGTAGTTATTTTCTTTTTCGCTGATTTTTAACCCTATGTTAACATCCGCTGGGTAGTTGTATGTATGTATGTATGTATGTATGTATGTATGTATGTCATTATTCAGTTTATTTCAAGATTTCTTGCCAATAGAGAAAGAACCGTCTTCTAACCTAGATCTAAGGCTCCTTCATTGGAATTTCAACATGTATGTATGTAGTCATTATTATTATTTCATGCATTTACCTAAAAGATAGGTCTCTGAAAGTTAATCCAATCCATACAGGCAAACGACATAACATGCACGCACGCACATTCCTCACTGACCAAAAGGCAGAATTCGTTCTTGCTCAGTGACGTTATATCTTAATGTATTTTAGGAGTTCGCTTGCGACACGAGGTTTAATAGTATCGTCACACGTTAGTATGGTATATTGAAGATGAAAGGCACAGGAAATTGTGCCTGTCGAACATCAAAATATTAATCATTTACAGAATTTTAATTGAATTTCAGTCATTAAATCGACATTTTTGTAATGATTATGATAGATTGTTAGAAAGAGGGAGAAAGAGAGAGAGAGATTTGAGAGAGAGAGAGAGAGAGAGATTTGAGAGAGAGAGAGAGAGAGAGAAGGGGGGGGACTGAGAGACAAAGAAAGAGAGAAAGAGAAAGAGAGAGGGGTGGAAAGAATGAAGAAAAGAGAGAAATAGAAAGAAAGTGCGTGTCATTATGCGTAGCTGTCTTCGCACTTGTGTGTATGTACGAAAATGAAATTACGCGTCTAGTTACGCATGCGTGTAACTCAGCGATGTCCAGCGCGATCTACGCTTGAGATAGCGTGGCTTAACGGAAGACAGGAAACAACAATAACAAGAACAACATTATATTAGGGAGAACAAAAAAAAACATTAATTATATTGTAAAACGCAATTAAAAATATGATGTATTGTCTTGGTGGGAATGTGAATGGAGTTAGTGATATTTATTCATTCATTTAATTTAATTAGTTATTTATTTGAAGAGGGAAAGGCACACGATAGAAAAAGTTGGAATACAGAGAAAAGGGTGAATAAAGAGAGGAAGGAAAGGAGGGAGTAGATGGGGATGAAAGAGAGAGAGAAAGAGAGCGAGAGAGAGAAATTTAAATGAATGCGCAGAGGAGGTACGCGGAAGAATGAATGTGGAGAGGTGGCATGCCTTTCTGGAGGACATAAAAAGCTGTAAGTAAAATTACAATGGTTCTAAACGAGAATTATAGCAAGATCAGTCTATACACAGGAGAGTTTATTGAGACAAGAGTGGTGGATGTATTTTCTAGCACTTTGTGTTCTAAGTTTAAAACCTAAATCAAGTAAATTTTCCTTCTATCATCCCATGGTCGATAGAATTAATTACCAGTCCAGAGCGTTGGACTGAAGGAATTGTTTGAACATCTGACAAAGCGCCTTGCTATATTTGTTTTCAGTTTTAGCTGTATACGTTTTGAGATTCCAAACCGATGCGGTAAATTTGTGTGTATCTGGTTAAAAAGATGGCGTCTAGTAAAAAGATATCCGAAGGATGGCAACAGGAAGCCACCTTCGTATTATTTCTCTGAAAATTGCGTGGCAATGACATAGCTCTTATCAAAGAAATTATAGAAGAATTGGTTGTATTCCATCTAATGTGATTCTACTGAGAAGGCTGTAATATCATTTGACAGGAACACGGTATAAAGAAATACATGGAACAAGGTGGTGACTTTAAATGTTTATAATGCCGGCCACACGTATATATACACAAGCTGAATGATAAATGGAAGTGGATGATGGACATTTATTCATATATCTACATGCAACTGCGTGGGTTGTATGTTTTCTGTTAACCCTGGCGAGGAAACTCACGAACAGCGATATGTTAGAACCTGTACAGTGTTGTCGGTGCTGTGTAGAAATGTTGTTGACGACGTTGGTGAGAGACATGATGTTGGCGACGAAGATGGAGGTCGCTGTAATGTGGCCAGTGGTTAGGTCTTAGAGGGTCTGGAACTAACAGACTCCGAGACTAGGAGGAGGTGAGTTTCTTTATAGCTAACGGTAGGCTCAAATAGTGTTTAGAACAGACTGTCTTACGTGATTTATTTGGAGGCTGCGAGTGGTTAGGTTGCATATTGGTGCGCGATAGAGTAAGAGACAAATTGCACCAATACCAACCAATCAGAGTGGTAGACACAACGAGGTCCAAAACAGCGCCCAAAGGTTAGCTGTTACCTGCTACGTTCATATGTATGTATACATTTGTTGTTGGCACTCCGTCGGTTACGACGACGAGGGTTCCAGTTGATCCGATCAACGGAACAGCCTGTTCGTGAAATTAACGTGCAAGTGGCTGAGCACTCCACAGACACGTGTACCCTTAACGTAGTTCTCGGGGACATTCAGCGTGACACAGTGTGACAAGGCTGGCCCTTTGAAATACAGGTACAACAGAAACAGGAAGATAGAGTGAGAGAAAGTTGTGATGAAAGAGTTCAGCAGGGTTTGCCACCATCCCCTACCGGAGCCTTGTGGAACTTTAGGTGTTTTCGCTCAATAAACACTCACAACGCCCGGTCTGGGAATCGAAACCGCGATCCTACGACCAAGTTTCGATCGATCTGTTTTATCTCCAAGTATCATCAAGTGACTTAATTTTAGATGCGTACTTAGCTCCAAGGCTAGATGCTGACTAAGAATCACCTACCACCTTTCCTTTGGCAAATATACTTAATTGGTATTACTTCTCTTGGTTCATCCTTTACTAATTAAAGTTTAATTGATTAGTCATTGAACTGTAGCCACGTGAAGGCATCGCCTTAAAGGGTTTAGTCGAGCAAATTGACTTATGTTTGAAGTCTGGTACTTATTCTATCAGTCGCTAGTACCGAACTGCTAATGTACGAGGACGTAAGGAAACCAACACCAGGTTCCATGCAGTAACGAAGTACAAACACAGGCACAAACACAAACACACACACACACACACACACACATCTATACATATACGACAGGCTTCCATGTAGTTTCTCTCTACCAATTTCATTCACAAGGCACTTGTAGGAACCAGATTACAACGGAAGACACTGGCCCAGAGTGCTACGCAGTGCGATTGAACCCGAAGCCACGAAGTTGTAAAGTGAGCGTCTTAACCGCACAGCCATGCCTGTACCTTGGCTAATAAATAAATAAATAAATAAATAAACTAAAACGCAGTGTCTAGAGCAGAATATGTACTTAAGATAGGAAAAGTGAAATATTGTCACTCTGTTATCCGAACATTGCGATTGTCTTCGAGAATATAAAATAAAACTTTAAATGTCTCTTTGCTGGACGGAGAAAGAACAGACAAAATGTTGACCATTAAGAAGATTTTTTTAATGTCTTCTAGAGATTTTATAGAAATATAATCTGTAGATTATATTAAAAAGAAAAGGCAGAAGTGGGGTTATTGGAGAATGAGATATGAGGAGGATATAGTGGAAAAGAAAGGAAAATAAGAGAAGAGTAGGAGGGAAATGGGGAGGAATAAAAGAGGGAGCGTAAAGAAATGGAAGATTAAGAGAGAAATGGGGAGAAGTAAGAGAGAGGAATGTCAAACAATGGAAGAGTAGGAACGAAATGGTTAGGAATTAGAGAGGGTGAGGAATGGCAAGAAATATGAGAGATGACAAGATCAAGAAGAATGGAGACAAAGAAGACAAGAACGGAAAGAAACACAAAAGCAAAAACCAAAGAAAAAAAAATAAGAGCTCAAAAAGATTTTTAAAAAAAGGACCTGAAAAGGAGACAAAGAATAAAGAAAGATACAATAAATTATAGGAAAATAACAAAAAGATGATTACGAGAATAGAACGACAGGAAGAAAAAAACTGAACTGAAGCAAGCAAGAAACAACATTATAAAAAGAGGGTGTATTTAATTCGATAATCTTAAAAGGTATTGAAGAATGACATAGAAATATCGAATTTTACTGTATAATTCCTTCGAAGCACCACCCTCACCATTCTTAACCAAACATCGAGCTATAATAAAATTCCATAGAACTCAACGGAATAGCGTCTTTTGTACATTTTCATATTAGAAAACCCAGGTGTTTTTCAAGATCTTACACCCTATCCAGAGTGTGTGTATGTATTTGCATTTATAAATATATATATATATATTATACTTGTATATATGTATGCGTGTATGTATGTATATTTAGAAACGACTGTTTATCGTATTGTGTGGCAAGTGTGTATATATGTGTATACATAGTTTGAGCATGTGAGATGAAAATGAGAGAGAGAGGTGGCAGGGGTGGAGAGGGGGACAGGGGTGGAGAGAGGCGAGGTGGAACGGTGTGAAAGATATTCCGTCTAGAATTAAAATATTGAATTTCTTCAGGCGCGTAAATTCCAAAAACTAAATTTAACTTTATAAAATAAATAACAAAATAATAGATAAATAATTTTCAAGAGAATCATGAAGACATGGTACAGCAAAGCGTTTTGTTTATTCCCTTACCGTTTCTATCATGCTCTACACTCATAATAATAGAATCGTTTCTAATATTGGCCGAAGGCCAGAAATAATTGGGAGGTGTTAGAAGATTATATCGACGCCGCTAGTACACCGGTGGTTTCTTTTATTAACACCGGAAGGATGAAAGGAAATTATAATCTTGGTGAGATTTGAACTCAGGATGCAAAGGGCTGTACCGAGTACCGTGAGATATTTTGTAACGATACTGTAACTATTCTACCAATCCATCTCCCTCTGATTTCGAACATAGAAACAAGTTCAAACATTTTTGTAGGAGGGGATGGTGGCTTATATTGGCTTCATTGGTAGTTATTTTATCTAACTAACCCAGAGAGATGAAAAGCAAAGATGGTCACGACTGGAATTGATCACAGATCGTAAACAACTGGACCAAATACTACAAGGTACTTAGTTCAATATTCTACCGATTATGTCATCCGCCACTTTGTAAAATGGATGAGAAAGACATTACGCGAAGTGGATACAAAAAGTGTGGAGACTTAAATTGATAATGAATGATGTAGGAAGAAAATAAAACAGAAAAAGAATACACTACAAAATTCCATTAGCACCCTAGAAGAGAGCAGTCTAAGAGTAACCAAAGAATCTCATAGATCCAAGAATACTCTGAGTTCCAAGGGTAAGTGTCCAGACGAAATTGCAAGAACGTGGGCAAACGGTGGGAAATGAAAAAGTCAAGAAAAAACCTCCTTACCTCTCTATGGTACGGCTCCACTCTAAAACGACACAAAAAACATCCAATTTGGCAAGTAATCCGATAACTTTTCAAAAACTCACGAGCTCGTATGAATACGTTGTTGCTGGCAACTCTAAAAGAAATAAAATAATGATAAAGATGATGACGATAATAATAATAATAATAATAATAATAATAATAATAATAATAATAATTGTTTCTTTATTGGCCATCAGGGTCGAACACAAAACATAGAGGACAATACATAGACGAAGGACAGTGAGGTGAAACGTGTAAACAGCCAAAAGAAAAAACACGATTAACAAAGAGATTAAATCAACAATAGGCTTCCCCAATAAGGGGGAGTTCCACCATAAAGTGACCAAAGAGACCTCACGCACTTTGGATCCCTTAACATCAAAGGCTCCTCAGGATGGCACCCTCTCTTCTCCCTTCCACCGGCTTACAGGCGCACACTTAGAGCAGGCCCATTCACGTGGGCCATTCTTGCCACATTCACCCACCTTTTAACGAACTTACTGGGTGACAGTACCCCCCTCTCCAGCCTCAATTTCCTTTTCAGGTTGAATCTGAAAAAATCAATGAGTTCTTGGCCAAAGAGTAAGGTATCCGTCTTCAAACCTTTCAATTTTGTCATAGTCACCAGACAGAAAAACTGTCATCCTTTCCCTGCCAAATGAAGGAGGCGGGGCGATTTTCACAATGGACTCTGACGATAGCCGAATCCGTCCTGTGTGCGGACACTGTACGAGAGCGTGCAGAACGGTTTCATCACTCTACGTGTATCTCGGACAAGCTCGTCTGACTGTACACCCGTACCCGTAGAGTTTATATCGAACCGGCAGCGACCCCCCCCCCGCCCCGGTTGCACTGCCAGACCAGGGATTTCTGAAAGTTATCCATAGTTCCTGGCCCAAAAGTCCCCCGGAAGAGACCAGCCAGTTGATCCCCCTCGACGTCCAGGATCTCTCAGAGTACGTCGTCGATCTTGCCCTCCAATAAATGGGGCTTCGGTTAACAAACGTCAGCCCCCACCCCACTCCCGAATGGCGACTGGCGTGCAAAACGATTTAACCAACAAAATACAGTATAGACCCTTGTAAAACAAGTGAATTAGTCATAAACTTACAGCGCTCCAAAACTACACGTCTAGCTATGGCAACAACAACAACAATAATAATAACAATAATTATTATTATTATTATTATTATTATCATTATTATTATTATTATTATGTAATCTATATCGATCTGTCTAGAAGTACAAAAACGTCGGCCTAAAAAAATTCATATTTTTGTTCTATTCATCTTTACAACAACTTTTAGACTAAAAGAAGAAGAAAAAAAAACAATAAAAGCAAAGAAAAAATAGAAAAGCTAATCTTTTTTCTCCATGTAGAATTGATAAGAATGGAATAACATCAGCAAAAGCAACAATAGCAATAAAAATGATCACAAAGAATTTAGAGAAATATTAAGTATATTAAGATAACCAAAAAATATGTTGAAGCAAAAGTGTCGATTATATTGAATCTATAACTAAAAACTCTAGGTACAAGGCCCGAAATTTTCGGAGAGTCAATTAGATCGACCCCAGTACACAACTGGTACTTAATTTATCGACCCCGAAAGTGTGAAAGTCATAGTCGACTTCGGCGGAATTTGAACCCAGAACATAAAGACAGATGAAATACCGTTAAGCATTTCGCCCGGCGTGCTAACGTTTCTTATTTCTTTATTGCCCACA
The DNA here is from genome assembly GCF_046866305.1 of Octopus bimaculoides. Taxonomy (NCBI): domain Eukaryota; kingdom Metazoa; phylum Mollusca; class Cephalopoda; order Octopoda; family Octopodidae; genus Octopus; species Octopus bimaculoides. The sequence continues at coordinate 8,193,407 of NC_142939.1, read as the reverse complement.
AGGGGCTAAACATAGAGGGGGGACAAACAGGGACAGACAAATTAAATCGATTACATCGACCGCTGTGCGTAACTGGTACTTAATTTATCGACATCGAAAGGATGAAAGGCAAAGTCGACCTCGGCGGAATTTGAACTCAGAATGTAACGGCAGACGAAATACTGCTAAGCATTTCGCCCGGCAGCTAACGTTTCTTATTTCTTTATCCGGCAGCTAACGTTTCTGAAAGCTCGCCGACTTACCTATAACTAAAAACGATCGAGGTAGAAAGAGGAGAAAGGAAATAAATCCAAGCGAGGAAGAAGTGTAATGAGAGGAAAAAGATATGAAATTTGCATTTTACTGGTGTAAACGAAATCACTTTAAAATATTAAATGATGTGAACTGACAGAACAACGTCAAAAGGCTTTGAGGCCGTATTTATGCTGCGACTCTCTTTGTTACGAGTTCAAATTCTTAAATGGTTGACTTTATCTTCTTTGGGTAAATGTAGAAACTTCTAAATGCTTATATCGATTATAGCTTTCGCGAAGATATGCCACCTGTTTAGTTTTAATTAATTCAATGTAAAGAGTAAATGTTTTCCAGCTAATTGAAAACTTGACAATTAGAGACATGAAACTTTGTTTCTAATTCAGTAAATTAACTAACAGTTTGGTATCAGTCAAGTACGATTGATTATCACTGCTTTTCAGCTAAAATGTATCTACTGCGCGCAACCCAATTAAACCCACATACTGTGAGTGAAGCTTCAGAATACATTACACATGGCGCCATAGAAGCAGAATATTTCCTGCTTCCTCTCCATGTTGTTACATAAGCAAGCACAATGATGCATGCACAAATTATATAAATGTTCATATCGTATGTGAGTTTGATACTGGTGATTGAGTCAGCTAAATTTCGAAGACATTTATATTAAGTTATATAATATATAGTTCAAATTTATAGAAAAACAAAGACGAAGACGAGTGTAGGAACAACAAGCAAGTGTATTAGTTTGACGCTCGGAAAAAAATGGAAAAGTCTTTTACATTTCGAGCCTACGCTCTTTCTGGAATAAGAAATAAATAGAGAATGAAAAAAAAAACA
>NC_142939.1:8184815-8187315 GCF_046866305.1 Octopus bimaculoides | reverse complement strand
GAATGTATGTATGTATGTGCAAATTTGCATGTTTTATGTATGTATTCTCATGCATATGGTTACATATCTAGACATGGTCATACATATATTTCAATGATAAACTTCTGGAAAGTTTTACAGTTCCAGTGATGGATTGGATCTGTAGTCTTCGAATTCGCTTTCTCTGTTCTGGTTTTGAGAAGTCTGATTTCTCAACATTGGTATTTAGGCAGTGTATTACATATCCCAGGTCCCCAAAAATTACAGGTATAAACCTGAATTTGTAATCTGGATAGAGTAACACAGCACAGGTGTTCCCTTTTTCACTGATATTCAGTTTTATGACCTTTATGACGGTACATACTTCTTCAAGTCCAGTGGTTCTCACCTGGGTCTATATGGCCCTTCGGGGCCCATAAAGATTTTGTTGTTAAAATTTATATGCAGTAGATAAGTTATACTTCTGTGGAGGCGCAATGGCCCAGTGGTTAGGGCAGCGGACTCGCGGTCATAGGATCGCGGTTTCGATTCTCAGACCGAGCGTTGTGAGTGTTTATTGAGCGAAAACACCTAAAGCTCCACGAGGCTCCGGCATTATTATTTCACCACAACTTTCTCTCACTCTTTCTTCCTGTTTCTATTGTACATGTATTTCAAAGGACCAGCCTTGTCACACTGTGTCACGCTGAATATCCCCGAGAACTACGTTAAGGGTACACGTGTCTGTGGAGTGCTCAGCCACTTGCACGTTAATTTCACGAGCAGGCTGTTCCGTTGATCGGATCAACTGGAACCCTCGACGTCGTAAGCGACGGAGTGCCAACAAATAATAATAATAATGATGATAATAATAATTCTTATACCGATAATAAATAGTGTTTACAACAGTAAAAAAATAAACTTCAATGTAGAAAATGATATGTAGACGATATCTGGAAAACAAATACATAAAGAAACGTTTCTTGTTTTTAGATTGTAGCAGAAAAATAACGGCAGCGACGATAAAAAAAAAACAGTAAACATAATATATAAACAAATACTGAGTTTACAGAAACTATTTACTGCTTGGTTAGTGTTAAACTCGACAGGCGGCGTTGAGGTATTACAGTTCATGTCAGAGTAATCAACAGTTCATGTTGCTAAACCAAGATATCTATGTGAACATACATATATATATATACATATATATACATATATATATATATATATATATATATATATATATATATATATATATATATATATATATATATATATATATATGGATGTGTGAGTGTATAATTACCTACATATACTGAAAAAAAAAACTGCTTGTATATTTATAAGCTGACATTTCAAAGACATTGTATGGATAATTTATCATATGTTGCTTCATATATATTTTTTAAGTTTGTATGTTTACAAGTATATATGTATATATTAGGTATTAAGTTTTAGACAGATACATTTAAACTTTTTGTGCACCCATATATATGCGCCCACGCATATGCTACATGGTGAGGTGAAAATGCACACGCGCGCGCGTATATTCACACATCATCACATTTGAAGGGAATTTCCCGGTTTAATTTATTTAAAATGATTAATGACAATGACGCATGTAAGTGAAGGCAGGTATATATATATATATATATATATAATACAAATAATATATGAATATATGCGTATATATGTACATATATGTACATACCTACATCTACATGTATATCTAGATGCATATCTGGGTACATATATATATGTGTATATATATATATATATATATATATATATATATATATATATATATATATATATATAAATGATATGTGCGTATCTAGAGATAAGAGAATGAAATCATATGTATGTAACAGTAAGCGTTTATTATGGGAAGCATATAATATGATAAATGTATAAGATCATGTATAGATTAAGATGTGTATGATATTTGCTAGTAGGCGTAGGCAAAGGCGTATGAATTGAGTTCGTTTTACCAATACGTGGTATCGGGTTCACTCCCATTGTGCGCCAGCCCGGACCGACTAAAGCCTAGGGAGTTAATTTTGTAGACGGAAGCCCATCGTACATATGTGTATGTGTGTGTGTGTGTGTGTGTGTGTGTGCGTGCGTGCGTGTGTGTATGAGTACACACATAGATAGATAGATAGATAGATAACTTTCTTTTATTAGCCACACAGGGCTGTACACAGAGGGGACAAATGCAATTGTAAAGCTTTTCTTTCAGAAAAAAAGAAAAAGAAATTCGATCAAAAGGGATCGGTAGTAAAAAGAAAAAAATTTTTTTTAATAATAAAAAGGTTCAAAAGGGATCGTATATCACAGAAAATGTCAATGGTGTAAAAAAGGGGTAACATTAGGTTTATCCATGGAGAGAAAAGCTTACGGAAAAAGACCACGGTAAGCTCACCAGGGAATAGACACATGAGAGCTCTCTTTCTCTCTCTCTCTCTCTCTCTCTCTCTCTCTCTCTCTCTCTCTCTCTCTCTCTCTCTCTCTCTCTCTCTTTTTTTTTTATTCTCGATTT
>NC_142939.1:8177315-8179815 GCF_046866305.1 Octopus bimaculoides | reverse complement strand
TTTTTCTCCAAGCCTGTTATTTGTTTTATCGGTCCGTCATTGCCGAACCGTTAGGTTACGGAGGACGTAGACAAACCAACACTGGTTGTCAAGAGGTGGTGGGGAACAAACAAACAAACAAACAAACAAACACACACACACACACACACACACAAACACACACACACACACACACACACGTATATATGAGTTTTGTCAGTTTCAGTCTACCAAATCCACTCACAAAGCTTTGATCGTTCCGAGGCTATAGTAGAAGGCATTTGTCCAAGGTGGCACGCAGAAAGACTGAACCCGGAACTATGTGGTCGAGAAGCAAACTTCTTACCACACAGCCACGCCTGCACTTATATGGAAAGAAATATTATGGTCATTATAGTTATTGCTATTGTCTAGCAGGCTAGCTGTGATAGAGCAGATCTCCCATTGAGGATGTTCCAGCTTTGAACATTTTGTCTTTTTACATGGCCACGTCAGCATTTATCCAGTAACTATCAACATGTTTTGTGGTATTTAGTTTCATCCACCATCTCACCTAAGTCCACTTGGCTTTTTATCCTTCCAGGATAGATAAAAATAAAATACCAGTCGTCTACTGGGATGAACGTAATTGACTACCCCCACCCTCCAACTACAAACAGGAGACCTTCGTACCTATGTAAGAAATCCTTATCAATGGTGCGTGGTAGACTCGGTAAAGCGACAGGCACATGCGCTGCAGTATTTAACGTCTCTTTACGTTCTGAGTTCGAATCCCGTCGAGATCGTCTCTGTTTCTCTTCCACCTGGGATCGATAAAATAAGTACCAGTTAAATATTGGGCCTACTTAATCGACTTATTTCTCTCCCTAGTTTCTAGTTTTGAGTCTAGTTTAGACATTATTGTAACTATTAAATAATCGTAGTAGTGTTATTCACTGTAAGACTGAGTAATTGGAGTCTGAATAGTAGACGTGTTGCTAGTAGTGATGGTGGTAGTATTAAAAGTAGTAGCAGTAGTAGTTAGCAATTGAAGAAGTAGTAGTAGTAGTAGTAGTAGTAGTAGTAGTAGTAGTAGTAGTAGTAGTAGTAGTTAGAGCAAATGTATATGAAATCAGATTCAGTTCGATCTAATTCTGGCAAGTTATAGGCAGTAGAAAACCGATTTCAGAATATCCACTTCCCACCGCTGAGTAACTGAAAACGGGGTGTCACAACTCCGAGGTAACAAGCACCTTATATGGGATGAGTGTCAAATTTAGTATATGGAAACTGAGCAGAGGCCTGTCGGAAAAAAAGAAAGCGTTCGTGTTTTTTTGCAAATACAGGGACCAACTTTCCAATTCACCTGGCCAATCTCGGAATCCTCGAAACTGCCACTTGGCAGCCCGTTATTTCTAATTCTTTCATGAAGAAATTTCGAAAACTACAAAAAGTTATGAAATCCAGCATTTTGACAGCAATACTCATTTAGTAACACCAATGTTAAGTAAAAACATCGATTTCTTTAAATGTTATACAATCCTACTGGATAACGATTAAATATTTTTCTTCTTCCGTGAAAACCAATAGCAATTTAGACAGAGTACTGAATTACGTTCGATAAATCTTAACTGCTAACGTACATTTACGTAATGTCTTTGACAGGTGGTATATCTATATCTATATCTATATATATATATATATATATATATATATAAACACGGAATGTCGTTGTGACAAGAATTTGAGTAAATCGCAGTGACAGGTATACCATTATTGATATCCTCCGCCACCACCACCACCACCATGCTTAGCGGCATTTCGTCTGTCTTTACATACTGAGTGTGGAGGGATATTCAGCGTGACATAGTGTGTGACAAGGCTGACCCTTTGAACTACAGGCACAACAGAAACAGGAAGTAAGAGTGAGAGAAAGTTGTGGTGAAAGAGTACAGCAGGGTTCGCCACCATTCCTTGCCGGAGCCTCGTGGAGCTTTTAGGTGTTTTCGCTCAATAAACTCTCACAACGCCCGGTCTGGGAATCGAAACCGCGATCCTACGACCGCGAGTCCGCTGCCCTAACCACTGGGCCATTGCGCTTCTACTACTACAGAATAGTTTCACGATTACAATACTCCAACCCAAAGCCTGAAGACACAAAAACCTCTTTAATTAAAAAAAAATACTTTAACGTGATCAGGTGTTGTTTTGTTCCTTAAAATTCCAAACATGTTTTTTGTCGCTTAAGAGGTGTTCGTGTTGACTAGCCCCAAGACCCATTAGATTCAGCAGATCTATGACCAAATGCGATCCAGCCGTGATTCTCCAGCCATTTGGTTATTCTAACACTACATTATTCAATGAGTCCTTTCAGTTTTATTGTGACATAGTGTGGTTTTATGAACTTTTACTGCTATTTTTTTCTCTCGTAGTTTGATCAACCATAAAGAAGATAGCTCGCTGGCCCGTAAAGAGGTAATGATAGGTTTATATGGAGAAAATCTAAGATTGCTTATTGATACTCAAATCTTTACTCCTCATA
>NC_142939.1:8152464-8172464 GCF_046866305.1 Octopus bimaculoides | reverse complement strand
TGCTTGTGGAGTGGTGTGACATTGGTGAAGAGATGGAAGATGGACAAAAGTAGCAAACTGCCAGAAATAGTGAGCTCAAATAAGAAAATATTTTCCTCTCCCCACCCACAAAAATGTGTTCGTCATATAGTTCCTCGGAAAGCCAACCAGAGATTGACTGATGTTTGAAAGATATACAAGAAGACGAAAGGATGATGAAGTGCGGATTAAGGACGAGATGGTCTTCGACTATGTGGAATGTGCACGTAATATAGACTGCTAATAAGAGCTAATACTAGATTTTGGAAAAAATCAACAGGGCAGAAATATATCACGAAAATGGTGGTTCTCAGACTGTCGAATTTAGCCTAGAATCGCTAAGGTTGAACGTGATTTATCTCTGATTCGCAAAGAAAGTGAAAGAATCTCCAATTATCTCGAGAAGAACTGTTAAAAAAGCCCTATGTGATGTGTGAAAAACAATATTTCAGCGATTGACCGAGGAAGGATAAATGAGAAAGTATACTTCGTAATCAGATTTGAGGATGAAACAAGAAAACAGGTAGAACTAATTCTTAAATAACACTCTCGTGTTATTGAATGAAAAAGGAAGGGGTGATTGATGAATAAGGAAAGAAGGGGTGATGTCATACTTGGTAGTGGGATGATGAAAATTGCACGCTGAAAAAAATAAATCAAACGTAAAAGAAATTTGTAACTAAAATGAAGATGCCAATGTAAAAACAATACGAAAAATAAAATACATTTACACTCCTGCAATTGTAAAGAGACTGAATTATTCTGAAATACGTGCCAATAGCAACTATAAAAAAGAAAATTAAGCGCTCAAATACGAGATGAAATTATTTCCATTTTTGCTTTTTACGAGACTAATTTCTAAGTTTAATCTACATCGAGAGTAGGAAAATCGGGCGCTTTAGCGTTGTGGTATAAGCGAAAATTTAAAAGGATCTTTTGCAAATATTATTATGCATACAGAAATTCTATAGAGTTATGTAATAGATTAGAATATGGTATAATAAATAAATATTTCCTTACATGGTTTTCGCTTTCTAATACAACAAAATGGCGAAAAAAATATATATAAATGAAGATCACGTTAAAAATGTTTCATCATTTTAATCATACAGTTGCTGCAAGCCGTTATGGCGAACTAAGTCATTTGAATATTCAATTAATGCACAGAATGAGATTTTCTGTTCATATTTAACTTTTTTCGTCGTCGCTGAATGGCATTAGGCTAGTATATATATATATATATATATATATATATATATATATGTGTGTGTGTGTGTGTGTGTGTGTGTGTGTGTGTGTGTGTGTGTGTGTGTGTGTGTGTGTGTGTGTGTGTGTGTGTGTGTGTGTGTGTGTGTGTGTGTGTGTGTATTGGCGGGTGCATATATATATATATATATATATATATAAATGTATATGTATATATATATGGATGTATATATTGATATATATGTATATATATGAATGTATATAAATGCATACATATAATATACATATATATAAAAGTATATATATATATATATATATATATATATATATATACATATATGCATATAAAAGAATATATATATGTACTTATATATATATATATCTGTTTATATATATATATATATATATATATATATATATAAATTTAAATATATATTTTCTTCTTTATGTTTCAGTCATTTGGCTGCGGTCATACTTAAGTAGTACCTTGAAGGGTCCTTTAGTGGAACAAATACACCACAGGACGGGTTTTAAAGCCTACTACTTTATCTATCGGCCATTTTTGACCGACAATCACAGACCCTGAGAGACACACTTATTTTATAGACACCGAAAGGATGAAAGGCAAAGTCAACCTCAGCGGCATTGGAACTCAAAGTGAAAACGAATGAAATGGCTTCAAACATTTTGTCTGACGTGCTAACAGTTCTGCCTGTTCGCTAGTAATAAATGTTCATCACCTGAGTAATATACGTCTATGAATTATGAAATATATGTTGTCTTTCTATAGGTGTATTTTGACATGATTCTGTGGAGCATTTAACTGAAAGGAAACATGTATACTGCGGTTGTGGTGAACTTTGCAAATCATCAGCTGGACAAAGAAAGTCATGCTTATTAACAAGCATTGGTCATAGCCATTATCGAGTGGACTTTTATTCCCCATACATACTCGCATATAAAAACACACATGCTTATATACTTTTATCGTTTATCTGTTACCTATTTCACTCAAGAGACCGCGGCCATGCTGGGGCACAACTTTGAAGAATTTTTAGCTGAATGAATCGACCCCAGTATTTATTGTTTTCTTTTTAAACTTGGTACTCATTCTATCAATCTCTCGGCGAACCACTGAATTACGGGAACGTAAACACACCGACACCGGTTTTCAAGCAGTGGGAGAAGGGACAAAGACGTTTATGGATTTAATGATTTATAGTAGCATTCGTATCTGAGGATGCTCGGGTTTGTTAATTCATGTATATAATCACATCAATTCTCAGTATTTAAGATAAATTCCTTTACAAATATGCGAACAGTCTTCTTCACTTGCTGCCGGATTGTTCATTTACTCGGAGTTGTCGTATCGTAGCAATTCAGGAAACGTCTCACTTTGAGTATCGTAAAAAATGTGAAAAAATATAAACAAAACCTAAAATACAATCTTACACACTACTTTCTTTCATAAAAAAAAAAAAAATTCTTACGTTGCTTTTTTTGTAATTCTCTGGGAAAAAATGTTTTCCAACGTTCGATTCTAATTTTCGTAATTACTCTAAAAGAATTAGTTTTCTAATCAGTAAACGTTTCTAATATCTTTTACAATGCTTGTGGGTAGAGAATATACAGGAGCTAATAAGAAAAAATAATAAAATGTTTCTTAAACTATAGCCTTCTTCTTAAAATAAGTCTGTGTGTCGAGTTCCAGCTAATCAGGTGCAAAACTATGACCGGCATCTTGGATAAAAGAAACATTTCCTTTTATATGTTTATTATGATTATATGTATTATATACGTCTTTATGTAATGTATATATGTATTACATAGCTTATGTGTGTGTGTATGTGTGTGCGCGCGCGCGTGTGTATGTGCGTGTGTGTGTGCATGCATGTGTTTTCAAATTATTTATATCTATCTATCTATCTATCTATCAATATATATATATATATATATATATATATATATAATACAAAGAATATATATGCATGTATACCCACACATATGTACATACTTACATCTACATGTGTATATAGATGCATATCAGGGTACAGGACGTTAGAACAATGAACTACAGACCACGGAACGAACACATAGGAAAACAGATAGCCACTTGGAATTAATCCTTCGTCAGCTGCCTCTGATATCTATCTATCTATCTATCTATCTGTCTATGCGTGCATGTGTATGTGCAATTTATATAAAAACAGCCAAACATTGAAATGAAGAGTGGCTCAATACCTCTCGGCAGAATAACATATATTTTAATACTTTTTATATTGTTTGTGTTTTTAGTTTACAAGAATAACGTTGACAATTGGTTGTGTGGGAACTAAATGTAGGAATAAGAGCCCTCACCCACACCGACCATTTAAAGTTTTGTTTCTCCTCCCTTTATTCATTATCTATCAACTCCCTACAACCACTTATTTCACCCTTCGCTCATTCAACATTTCCTTAGTAAAAATATCGCGCGTGCATGCGTGTTACTTGTACTACTAAGTGCAGAACAGAGCTCCCCATAGTTCTTTACTCTGTATATATGTTTGGCAGACAGTTAATGAAGCACCGCTATAATAGTGGAAGTTCGACATATACGCACGGCCTGTGTGATCTTTCAGATGTCTTTAATGAAAATGAAAGAAATCCGGAAGATCAGAGACGTTTTGCGTGTTATGTGAAACTTGAAGTATTGTGCTAACGGTTAATTAACTGTTTGCCAGGATATTTATGAACATATATATACATTTATACATATGCATGTATGTTTACACACACACACACACACACACACATATATATAAGTATGTATATATATATATATATATATATATATATATATATATATATATATATATATATGCATATAAATGGTTTCAAATTTTAGCACAAGGTCACCAATCTCAGTGAAATGGGCAAGACAATTACCAGTGCTCAACTGGTACTTATTTCATCTAGCCTGGAAACTGGAGGCCAATACGAACTTCGACGGAATTTGGATCGAAAGTAATCATATATGTGAGTGTGTGTGTGTGTGTGTGTGTGTGTGTGTGTGTGTGTGTGTGTGTGTGTTTGTTTGTGTGTATGTGTTGTGGAATAATATTATATTTATAATCTATGTTACATATCGATTCTCATATATTAAAGACAACTGGAAAGATACCTAGATGACTGTTTGATTTTATGATAGGATAACCTTTTTAATCCTATGAAATTTGAAAACTTTGCGAACAGTATCAATCATAATATCAATCATAATATCAATCATAATATCAATCATAATATCAATCATAATATCAATCATAATATCAATCATAATATTAAATTTACGGTGAATTTCAAACAGAAAGCACTGCCATTTATCATAAGTTCACTGATTCCGAACAGTATCTTTTCTTCACATTCTGTCATTCTAAATATACAAAAACGAATATTTGATTCGGTATTTCGAAATGAATTTCCACAACTAATCGAATCCTACACAATGTGATCGAAACTTAGATGAATTGAAAAACCTGTTTATTAAAAGATCAGTTCTTCCACTAAGTTTAATTACAAATGGAATATAGAGAGTGGAAACAATATTGAGGATCTAAGGAAAGTGAACAGTAAAACCAAGAAAGGATTTCTATGTCTCAACATTTAATCCTAGAAATGCTTAAATCTTTGATAATATTTATAAAAACTTACCTATGTTGTATGAAGATCAAAATATGAAAAAAAACAAAACGTCTTAAAGCATCAACAAGATACCAAAATTAAAAGCAACTCAAGACATTGGAAAATGTACTAATTGGGGAAAAAAAATTCATAAACAAGATTACAACCCCACTAATCACAACATGCGGAATCCCAGATTGTACATGCCTGTATTTTAGTAAACGCTCAGTTATAGATTAAGGATAGACAAACTTTAAAGGTAAAAGTATGTTTAATTTGTAAATCTCATAATTTAATCCAACGCAAAAAAAAACTAACTATATACAGAAAACAAATTAATAATGACAAAACTGAAAACATTCCATTGAGTTGACATTGAGATGCATTCACAGGAATGAATCGACCTAATGTAAAAGAAAAAGATTCAAATTTATAAATGCTCAGATTCAATCACGGAGCAACAACAGATAAACCAACAAAAACAACTATAAAGAAATATAAGCTGCATCTAAATGTTTCGATTAATGATCGACGGCAGCGCAGCAAACTGTAACGTGTTTTAAAGATACACAAAAAAAAATCAAAATATTCATTGTCATTGAAAGCTCTAAGAATGTAAACCGGCTGGCATTAAATACGAAAATATTAATATATCTAAAGGGGATATTGCAATTGTGGTTTCTTAAAATATATCCACCAAAGATTCAATATTTATTACTACTGGCTGGTGTCGTTTCATCCTTCTGTACGTACTCACATGTATCGCTGAATCACCATATATATATATATATATATATATATATATATATATATATATATATATATATGGGAGAATATACAAATAATAACAACAGACGAGGACAGGTGGTGTAAATAACAAAAGGATATATTAGTATGACGCTCGGGAATACGGAAAGTCTTTGACGTTTCGAGCTACGCTCTTCAACAGAAAGAATACGGAGACAAGGAGAAAAACACGGAGAAAAAAAATTGAATAGTGTTCAGGGTTAGGGTTAGGCCTATATATATATATATATATATATATATATATATATATATATATAGATAGATAGATAGATAGATAGATAGATAGATAGATAGATAGATAGATAGATAGATAGATAGATAGGTTTCTTTATTAGCCACACAGGGCTCAACACAGAGGGGACAAAATACAAATGTAGAATTTTTCTTTTCGAGGGGGTCGAAAACAAAGCAGAAAAAAAAACAAAAGTGGGGACAACGATGAAAAAAAAAAAAAAAAAAAAAAAAAAAACATCGCAAAACGTTTGGGGTATTTACAAAAAATACGAAATAATACAAAAAATTCCCAATAAATGGGGAGGTTATCCGTGGAAAGAAAAACCTACGAAAAGACCACGGTAACCTCGGTCTTTAGCGTCACAGTTTGTTAAATAAAATTTCTTTGTTTACAAAATTTTAAAACGTTTTATAGAATCATGGTCAAGGTGGCTTCGTCATTTATACGTGCCATTCTTGCTACATGTATCCATCTTTTTTCGAAACATTTGCTAGACAACACTTGCCTCTCTACTCTCACCTTCCTTTTCAAGTGATACTTGAAAAAGTTGATGAGAGATTGACCAGAGAGGAAAGTATTTGTCTCTAATCCTTTCAGACGCGTCCACCAGATGCATTCTTTGGCCATAGCCACAAGTACGATAAATACAGCTCTTCCTTCCCGTTTAAAGGAAGGAGGCGTGACGATATTGACGATAGACTCGGTTGATAAACCGACTCGTCCCACACGCGACAGCAGTCGTTCGACATAAGCCCACAGCTCCGAAATGGTTGGACACCGCACGAGTGCGTGCAGAACGGTTTCATCGCTCTGACCGCATCTCGGGCAGGTCGGCCCCACATTTCGCGAGCCGTGTCTATAGAGCTTATCCCGAACGGGTAGCGCCTCTCGGTAACACTGCCAGGCCAGGGATCTCTGGAAGTTGTCCATAGGTCCCGGCCCGAAAGTCGTCCTGAACAGGCGGGTCAGGTATTCCTCGTCGACGCCCAGGTTCGCCCCGAGATCGTCGTCGTACCTGCCCTCCACTAATCCCCTATAGAATGACTTCGTTGTGATGCAGCCGCTCAAGGTCGACCCGGGACGGCAAAGTTGTTGCAGAGCAACGCGACACTCACGGTGCCATTCGCCATTCCTCGGCCTCTTTTTGATCCACGACTGCAGCTCGGTCATGGAGACGAGCTGCGGGAAAGCGCGTCGCACAAACGGCGACCACACCTGCTCACCGTCGTCTACGTAGAGCCGGAGATGTCGCAGTCTCAGCGCATGTCTGCGCATCATCAACCACGGCATGCCCAACCCTCCTTTCAGCGGGTGTTGGCAACAAACGGATCGCCTCACCATCGGAACGCTTCCTTTCCACAAAAAGCGGAAGAGGATGCGCTCCATTTCGGTGATGGCGCGATCGGGACAAGGCACAACGGTCAGGCGGTATTCGATGACGGACGCGATGTACGCGTTCGCCACATCCGCCCGACCTTTTAGGGACAGCTTCCTCTCGGACCATTGCCGGCAGAGAGTGGCCACCCTACTCGTTATCTCGTCCCAGTTCTTCTCCGTTTGCAGGTCCGGACCGAACCAGACTCCGAGCAACTTGACCGGACCGTCCGTCCAGCGTCCCACTACTGAGGCGCTGCCGGACGGTATGGGCTTGCTTCTCCAGGTGCCGAGCAGCAAACCCACCGACTTATCCCGGTTGATTTTCGCTCCCGTCACCGCTTCGTAGTCTTTCAGCGTCTCGCCGACAAGCTCGATGTGCTCGTGGCTAGACGCTATGACGGTGACGTCGTCCGCGTATGCCGACACGCTCGTCCCGCACCCCAGTTCTCGCGGGATGCCCCTCAGCGTCGCCAGCTTCCGCAGTAGTGGCTCGAGAGTCAATACGTACAGGAGCGGCGACAGGGGGCATCCCTGACGAACCGAACGTGCAATGTCGAAGGGTCCCGATAGACGTCCATTGACGCGAACAACCGAACGGATGCCTGTGTACAAGGCAGCCATCCAGCCGCGGAAAACGGGACCGAAGCCGGCCGCTTCGAGGACGGCCTCCAAGTATCGATGGTCTACCCTATCGAAAGCTTTCGATTGATCCAAATTGATCAGGGCCCCACCCATGCCAGGTTCCTTAACTACCCTCTCTATGATGTAGCGCATCAGATGGAGGTTGTCATGGATGCTCCGGCCCGGCACGGCGCACGTCTGCTCCGTGCCGACCAGTTTCTCGATGACAAGCGCCAACCGCTTGGCTAACACCTTGGCCAAAATTTTCATGTCTGCATTGAGCAGAGTGATGGGCCTAAAGTTATCTATGGCGTCCCCCTTGTTTGGATCTTTCTTCAGCAGCGTTACCGCTCCTCGGCTCACAAAACCGGGAATGCTCCCGTTCTGCTGCCAGTTGCAGTACACGACCGCCAAGACTTCTCCAAACAAGTCTGGCATACAGTTGTAAAGCTCGTAGGGCAGACCATCCAAACCCGGAGATTTGTCCGTCGAGCAACCCGCCATCGCGTCCCTCACCTCCTCCGCCGTGATGACCCCTTCGCAGCACTCCGCCTCTCTTGCCGAGAGTCGTGGCAAGCTGTGCAGGTAGGCACTAAAGTCCACCCTGCCTTCTCGCTCGCCACTCCTCCCGAACAGTCGGGCAAAATGCCGCTGAAACGCCTCGCACATCTTGCTCGGCTCGAGCAATTCGCGCCCCTGTTCGTCTACCAGAGACCGGATGGTGGCTCTGTTACCCCGCTGCGCCTCCGCCACCCGGGCCTCTCGTGCGGCTCCAACACCTTCATTCCTCAGAGCACGCATCCTTGCCCTGACAGCACACCCTTCGTGTTTAGCATTGAAGTGTTGGTCGAGGGCCAACCTCGCCGCTAAAACGTCGGATGCGATGCCACTTCGCAATGTCTCTTCTAACTTTATCACTAGCTCCCCCTCTTCTCTGTTCCTCTCTACAGCTAGTGCCCTGCTATACATTATTGCTTCCGCCCTCACTGCTCTCTTGAGGGCAAACCACCATTTGTTGTTGACGATGGCTCCCGTCAAAGCCCTCTTTACTAACGTGCTAATCCGGTCTCTGAAAACCTGTCTCGACGGGAAAGACGCGTTTAGTTTCCAGTAACCGGGACCCTGCCTATGTGCCTTATCTAAGTCTAGCGTACACGTCACAAGTTTGTGATCCGTGTAGCTGACTATGTGGAACTGTGGACATCCTAAACTATCTCTATCTCTTGTCCTACACACTATCCTATCTAGATACGATCTCGACGACCCAATGCGGTTGCTCCAAGTCCACGTTGGCACATTTGGGTGGTCGAGTCGGTACCTGTCAGACAACTGGAAGCGTCTGAGCAGGTCTATGAGGCCTTTGCATCCCCTTCTACTTTTGTCACTCCCCACGTAGTCTAGATGCGTGTCCAAGGTAGCATTCCAATCCCCCACTAAAAGTAAGGGACGAGACGTTCCCAGGAATACTTCTAGACGTCGAAAGAAGTCTGACCGACCTGTTAAAGGAGGCACATAAACTGCCAGCAACCGAAAAGCGCCTCCATCGCTGCCGTCCACATCTAGGACAACCAGTCTACCCTCCGGGTCCGTAAATATCGTCTTTACTTGGAGATCCAGACTCTTGCGAAAAAGAACCGCCGTGCCACTACCGCCCATCCTCGGCAGACAGGGAGAAAAATAAATGTTAAACTGTCCGCCAAACATGGACTTTAGGGCCCGCGGTTCATGGAGTCTGGTCTCACTAATGGCTATGATATCCAAATTGTGTGACTTGATGTCATTTAAGAGGTACCCTTGTTTCCAAGGGGACCCTAAGCCACGCACATTCACACAACCAATCTTCACCATGATTCTATTTATACGTGTGCTTTAAAGCACAAAACAAAAGAACAGAGTGTTACTTGCCGTTAGAAAGTTTTGTTTCCTCCTTGGATTTTTCACCAAGGAGGCTATTGTACAATTTCTTGCACAAATATTTCTGGAATCCCCCTACCGAGTTGGGGTAGAGGGATTTTATTGTGTTGTGTAATGCTGGTGTTACATGAATAATTTTAATGTGTTTTGGCGGTGTTGTACGTGGGTGGTTGTTGGTTTTGATATCGTTATTTGTGATGTTTGTTTTAGAGTTGATGTAATTCATCAACTCTGTGTTTGTACTGTCTATTGCTGTTAGCATTGTTTTTTTTATATTACGATTGGTGTTAGTAGTATTTTCGGGAGATGTGAATCTCCCTGCTTTGTTTGTGTTTGCATTTTGTTTTGTTTTCTTCTTACTGCGCTTCCTCTTTCCTTTCGTAGCTATTTTCCACTCCTCCCCACTCTCTTCATCGGATGATGGGAGATCTGAGGAGTCAGAAAGAGGTAACGGCAAATTTTGTGCGTCTGTGTGTGTTTCTGTGAATGTTTGTGTTGCTGTTTTTATTGATGTTGGCTCCTTGTTATTTATGTGTGGTGTATGTGATATGGGGGAGGGAGAGGCAGTCTTGGAATTTTCTTTTTTTTCTTCTGTTTTTGCAGTTTCTGTTGTCTTTTCTGTTGTGGTTATTGCTGATATTTCTGTTGTTGTTTTTTGCGTTGTTGGTGGTGTTGGTAGTAAGGTTTTTCTGTTGGGGGTATTTGGTAGTTGCTTCTGTTGTTGTTGTTGTTGTTGTTGTTGTTTTTGTTTAGCGGCCAGAGGGCAGTCCTTTTTCAGATGTGCTTCGCTGTTGCATAGGTAACAGCGAGGTCGCCTGCCCTCTACCACCACATACAGCTTGTGGTCCTCTGCCAATCTAATGTTTGGAGGAATTTTCTGTGAAGCCTCCTCCGTGATGTGGAGAAGGATTTCCAGATTTTTCCCTCCCCAGTTCTTTTCCTCTCCGACCGTAATCTCCAAAATATTTGCCTCCTCCATTTCCAGGCACACGGCCGATATCAGCCATTGGGTGTCCACCTCCGATGGCACATTTTTTATCATAACTTTGGTCACTCTCTGTCCTAGATAACTCGGTATCATTACCAAGTCATCTGTGCGGAGGGAGAGTGTCGAAAATTGTTTAGCTAAATTTTCATCCAGAAACCTTACTTGCACCGTTCCAAATTTCCTTCCCCAGGTGACATGATTCTGATAAGGCCAAATTTTTCTAAGACAAACTTCAATTTTATCTGTGCTAACATTTTCTACACGTCTGGTTTTTGTGTTTACCAGTTTATAAATGATGCACTTTTTGTTTTTCATTTCTATAATATCTTTTGGGATGTTTATTCTGACATCATCTCCTTCTTTCGTAAGAAGGGATTTTGTGTCTTTTATTTGTTTTTGTGTGAATGTCACTATTGTTCTTTTTTCCTTTAGAGCATTTGCGAAATTTGTTTTTGTTGTGCTGGCGGACATGTTCTTCTGGATATTTTTGTTTATGTTGGTGTATGTACTGCCTGGTTCAAAGGTGGTGGTAGTGGCAGCAGAGTTTGTTGAACAGGTGATGGTGTCATTGCTGACGGCCGATAACTTTACTTCCTTGTTGTTGCTGTTGTTGTTGTTGTTGTCGTTGTTGCTGTTGTTGTTGTTGTTGTTGTTGTCGTTGTCGTTGGTGGTGGTGATGATGGCGTCAGCAGCAGTGGTGCTTACGTCAGAGACATTTGTGACGGTTTTCACGCATGGTTTTGTAACCTTGGTTACAGTTTTGTTTTTGTTGTTGGTGTTGGTGGTGGTGGTGGTGGTGGTGGTGAGAGGGCTGTTAGTAGCTGTACTCACAGTCTTTGTGACGTTTACAGCAACTGCGTTCCTGCCACTGCATGAGCACGCGCTATTCTGTTCTTTTTTCTCTTCTGGCATCTGAAGCCTCGGGAAATGCTTGTCAAAAGAACAAGACAAGCGTTCCAAAATTATGTTTCTCGACATTTTTCAAATGTCAAGAAGGAAATTTTTGTATTTTGCTAGGGCCGAAACTGCCCCTGGGGGTCAATTCCTGCCCTTGAAAATACACACAAATGAAGCCTAGGTGCTTCGCAACAAAATTATTTAAAAATTCCAACAAAATGTGGACAGTAAATGGTCAAATAAACGTTTACCTTCACAGCCGATGTGACAGCACGTCCATGAGAAGAGATAGATAGATAGATAGATAGGTAGGTAGGTAGATAGATAGATAGATAGATAGATAGATAGATAGATAGATAGATAGATAGATAGATAGATAGATAAGTGTATGTGCGCGAGCGTGTGTATGTGTATTCTCAAAATAACGGAACTTATAGAAGTATAACTAAATTTGTGACAAAAACACTGCTTCTGTTTTATCGCAACACCTACTGCAATATTCCTAAATAACTCATAATTCATGCTGTCTCTTATCCCCCAAGTCACACTGTGAAGGAGCGCAATAGAAACTACAAGAACCCATAAGTGAGAGAGACGGAGAGATAGAGAGAAAGAGAGTGTGTCAGACAGACAGAGGCAGAGAACGTGAAGGTGATAGAATTGAATTCAAAGGGTGTATCACCGACCAGCAATATTTACCCCATGCAAGGTGACGTCAGCGTATGTCGTCTTGACTTCGAGTTCAACGAGGAATATTCTACTGTACTGCTCAGCCTGCTATATATATATATATATATATATATATATATATATATATATATATATACATCAGCTAAAGCTTCTTCGTATCACTCGCTATTGTCTTAAATAAGCGATATATTAGTCAATCAAGTTCATACGAGACAAAAAGACGAAACGATTCCAACTTGAACAAATTGAATCATTGATCTGTTCGATCAGGATTGATCCTGAAGAAATCAAGCATCTCCTACGTTTGCTTTGAACTAACACCAGTTACCGTCTTTGCAACGTACAATTAGATTGAAAGAGCTACCTAATTCCCTTCAAGTTATATGCTAAATAGCGTAGCTGTGGGTTGGGGGAGAGGGAGCACTTCCCCTTCGGATGACCTTTTTATGGGGTGGCACTTTTGGATCTGCTGAATAAGTCTGCATGGGTTTGGGGGAACTCTAGGTCTAACCCGGCGACACACACTCTAGCTACATCATTACACACACTATCGTCGGGGATTGAGCGAACTTTTAGCCCAACACATACAAAAGGACGAGACAACACACACACACACACACACATGCACTCACATTCAATTATCATAATGCACACACACAGACACAAAGATTCACACGGACATACAAGAGAAAACTATTTGCTCTGAGCTTTACTTAACCTCTTGACTTAGTCTATTTCTTTGATGTTTCTCATGTGATTATTGATTTTTGTCTCATACTCATGAATACAAATGAAAAACGACTGTATTATACCGATCAACAAAGTGTCGAAATGGTTGGTAAATAATGGGTGTACCGTTATAACAGTAAACCCATTTCCAGATTCCTCCCAAGGTTTTACAGGCATATAATTACAGCTGAAAAGCATCTTTAAATGATTGAAATATGAAGAACAAATTGAAGAATATAACAAATGTTAAGTCGCCTTTACGAGGCGGCTAGATTAATTGATTAGTCCTTAAGATTCAATCTAAGACCCAAGATCTAATCAACAACAAGAAATTTGGATAGCGTTTCTATGCATATATATACATATATATATATATATATATATATATATATATATATATATATATATATATACATATTCACACATGCATACACAAACACACTCAAATACGCACATAAATCAATGTGAATTATTTTTTTACTCTACGATAAATCTACAACTAGTTGTACTAGCCTTAGATCTACAGTATGCTTAATATTATTATATTATTGTCAATTAACTTGTTAATATTTCGTTAATTGGTTGATCCATATAGAGTAATGTTGGCACACTTTTTTTTTAACAATCTGTTAAACGTACATTCGCATTAAGTGCAGCCAAGTTAATTAGCGAGATCATCGTAATGACCCTTTCAACTGGCATATATATATATATATATATATATATATATATATATATATATATATATATATATATGTATGTGTATACATTCATGTATGTTTATGTATGTCTGTGTATTTATGTGTATATACGAGATTCTTGGCAATATATACATTCATACACACCGTATACAAATTCAAAATCATACCCACAGAAATATGTACATACTTTCACAGAAAGCTCACAGAACTGACGTGAACTTTGTTGTTCTCTCTTCTATCGTTTCAACAACGGTATCTGATTTTCAGAAAATTCGCCCGAACTCCACCTCTCTACGTCTATATCGCAGCCCACATGACCAAACAGGTCTCTTCACTTTCCGGCACACTTACTGTGTTTAACCCCAACAGTAAAATCTCTTCTCAGTTTGATTTCCTTATCTGTCAACCGTCTCGAATAACCGCCCACATTTTTTTTATCTGTAGACATTCATTAATTCAGTTTCGCCGCCCACTATTCATGGGTTTGTCGTAGGGTAGCAGGCTCGGGTAGCAGGCTCGGGTACCTTCTCTAGACTGTCATATTTTAATTTGCATAATGAATGTTATTCTCGCTCCATCTCCCCTATTACTGTTAGGCTTCCCGAGAACATAACAAAAATGTGGTTTGCTGAGGAGATCTAATAAGCCCGAAACATGTCAGGAATTGTTATGACAGGTTCTGAAGATCAGAATTACTCTCGTCTCCCTATATATCATTGTTTAATTTTCTTACGTTTGAACTTTCGTGATTTGTCTCCCTTGCTCCTCTTAAGAAAAACTTCCACAAACACTAATGTTTATTGTGATTAGTGTTACAATTTCAATTAATCAAAACTTATTTCCAGTTTATCATTTCAAGCATGCATATCTTCGTTTAACTCTGTGTGTGTGTGTGTGTGTGTGTGTGTGTGTGTGTGTGTGTGTGTGTGTGTGTGTGTGTGTGTGTGTGTGTGCGTGCGTGCGGGCGTGCAGGCGGGCGTTAATAATGTTGCAAGTGAGAGGTATAACACGTTTTAAACAGCCGAGCAGTGTTCTCTACCGCGCATGAGCACTTCGCCAATTCCACTTCGGTACTTGGAAGCCATCAATATCGTTAAATCATCAATATTGTTAAGTCATGAGAAAAACAAGTTGATCAGCAAAACTATGATTCGCTGACTGTCCTCTGTTGTTCATAGCAGATCGACAGGTAAACAAGTGTTATAGCGATAGCTTAATGTGCATTCTTATTGCATACAACAAGGGATGAGCTGGCAAAATGGTTGTTAACACACTGGATAAAATGTTTAGCAGCATTTCTTTCAGCTTTAAGTTCTGAGTTCAAATGCCACCGAGGTCAACATCGCATTTTATCCTTTCGAGGTTGATAAAATACCTTCCAGCAAAGTATTGCAGTCATTGTAATGAACCAACTCCCTTTCTCAAAATTTCAGGCCTTGTGCTTATAATGAAAAGGATTTTTATGACATACAACATTACTTTGAGCGAAACAAACCAACGAGATTGTTTCCCTAAAACAGCAACCAAATCTCTTTTGTATTAATGTCCAATTTTTTTCATCACTGTGTCTGGAGAGAAAAGTAGTGACATTGACCCTTTAAAGGGCTTTCCCAGACTGGTGGGAAGGGAGGGAGGTAGGGAGGTATTCTGAAACTGGAGAGCAAGGCTGAATGTTTATTGTACACATCGAATGACCTGAGAGATGTGGCATATATGTGTGTGTGTGTGTGTGTGTGTGTTCATACTGAATCCGATTTTCAGATTCATTTACTAGCTAGCATTTCTACGTGATAGCTGTGTATCATAAAACGGAAGTTAATATTACAGCGACGAAGTTTTAAACAAAACGAAAGCAATTAAATGTCATATCAAGAGAGAGAGAGAGGGGGAGAGAAAGAGAGAGAGGGGAGAGAGAGAGAGGGGGAGAGAGGGAGAGAAAGAGAGAGAGGGGAGAGAGAGAGTGGCATGCGTGGGTGACATATATATATATATATATATTACAGACAGAGCGTGCTAAAGAGTGTGGTAGGTATATAGAGAGAGGAGAAAGGCCTAAAAGAAAGAGAGCCTGATGGGGGGGGGGGGGGGCAGACAGCGAATAAGAAATCTGTCGATCTAAAAGCTAACTTGCTTCTCGTAGCAAAATGAATTTTTTGATTGATTATAACCGAATACCTCGTCATTAGGTCGCATATTTCGAAAACCGAATCAGTTTTCATTGAGGACTGATCGATTCGCGTGACATATTCACATACATACACTCAAAACTCATTTATGTAATAGAAGGTCTATAACACCCGAAGTACTAAGATACACGGCTTTCGCATATAATAACCTACGCGCGCGCACATGTATGCAGGTTTGTTATATGTGAAAGTGTGCGGCTTAGTAATTAGATCGTCAGATATAGGTTCGATTCCCGGACTGGGCGGCTTGTTGTGTTTTTGAGCAAAACATTTCGTTTCAAGATGCTCTAGCGTTGCGTGGAGACCGACATGTCAAAGAATAGACCCCAACATTTCCTGTGTGCGTCGTAAAAGGCGACTTCGCAAAACTCACCCTAGCAACGACTACCCAAACAGATCCAATCATTTGAAGGGTTGTTGCCTGAGCGGATGCAGTGACGCACAGTTACGCACAGTTACACACACACACATACATTCATACATATATACATATTATGTATATACTCTTTTACTCTTTTACTTGTTTCAGTCATTTGACTGCGGCCATGCTGGAGCACCGCCTTTAGTCGAGCAAATCGACCCCAGGACTTATTCTTTGGAAGCCTAATACTTATTCTATCGGTCTCTTTTGCCGAACCGCTATGTTACGGGGACGTAAACACACCACCATCGGTTGTCAAGCGATGTTGTGGGGACAAACACAGACACACAAACACAAACACACACACACACATATATATATATATATACATATATACGACGGGTTTCTTTCAGTTTTCGTCTACCAAATCCACTCACAAGGCTTTGGTCGGCCCGAGGATATAGTGGAAGACACTTGCCCAAGGGGCCACGCAGTGGGAATGAACCCGGGACCATGTGGTTGGTAAGCAAGGTACTTACCATACAGCCACTCCTGCGCCTATATATATATATATATATATATATATATATATATATATATATATATATATATATATATATGTATGTATATATATATATATGTATGTATATATATATATATATATATATGTATGTATATATATATATATATGTATGTATATATATATATGTATGTATATATATATATATATATGTATGTATATATATATATATATATATATATGTATGTATATATATATATATATATATGTATATATATATATATATATATGTATGTATATATATATATATATATATATGTATGTATATATATATATATATATATATATATATATGCATATATATATATATATATATATATGTATGTATATATATATATATATATATATATGTATGTATATATATATATATATATGTATGTATATATATATATATATATATATATATATATGTATGTATGTATATATATATATATGTATGTATATATATATATATATATATATATGTATGTATATATATATATATATATATATGTATGTATATATATATATATATATATGTATGTATATATATATATATATATATGTATGTATATATATATATATATATATGTATGTATATATATATATATATATATGTATGTATATATATATATATATATATATGTATATATATATATATATATATATATATATATATATATATATATATATATATATATATATATATATATATATATATATATATATATATATATATATATATATATATCAATGACGTGACCAGACGTGGAAGGGTGACACCCTTGATCTTTTTTAGAGTCCCTAATACTCGTGGGAGGAGGGGATAAGTGATCTCTAGAAGGCTACAAACATAACTGAAATATTTGCAACAGAAGTGTTCCTTAAAGACATTCCAAGGCTCAGGGAAATGAATTCCATTCACTTTGTGCGAGAGGAGAGGTCGAGCAGCAAGCCACATGTCGCTGTCCACTTCCTTGGTCCCGTTCTTGGATTCTTCTGAACTTCTATGCGACCTGTGTCAATTTTACTTTGTGAAAGTAGAACACTGAACTGCATCTGTTATCAAGTCCAATGAAATATTCTCAACCTAGCATAAATAGTAACCAAATCTCCCGCAAATTACACTCTATTCTCTTAAATAAAGGACAAACTAGTGAATGAAGCCCTTCTTACTTGCGTAAAAAGACAGGATGGTTACGACAGAAATGCTTTGAATCATTGGTCTAGACTAAAATACAACAAGCAGGTAGAAATATGGGCTTCAACGCAAGGGCTCGACCTGTTAAAGCCAGCAGTCAAATCACCTTTAAGTCGCACTTTAGTATCTGTTGAAAAAAAAAACAACAAAAAAGAAAACAAAAGACGGAAAAAGACATTCGAAAAATTAATCTTAGATGAACTGTCTGAAAATAATCTTGGATGATCTTGAGCATAAATTTGCACAAGGTTGACCTTGTGCAAATAAGATAATGGTCCCGTTGCTCATTTTGATATAATTTACTTATATGTCTTGTACATAGGTGCTACGCACTTGCTGCTAAGTGGACGGCGATAACTATGTATATATATAATTACGATGCATACAACGCTAAATCAATAAGAGACCGTACAAATTTTGACCATTTCCGAGCTTCTGATCAGTCACTCAACCGGCACATTTCCTCAGTTAAACCTAAACATCTTAAAAGATGTAGGATGAATTACACGATATAAACAACCCTATGTACGAACAGAGAGATGGAATCCATTTGATCATTCTATTATCGGTCTCCCGAAACATTAGCCATAGTTACATTATTTAAACGACGACGAAATTGGATTTCTATAGTAAACATTGTTTTTCTTACAGTTTTAAGTAGAGACTAATATTTATATACATCACAGTCACTCTGCACAATGAATTATACACATACACGCGCGCGTACACACACACACACACACACACACACACACACACACACACATGCACACACACCTTATTCTTTTATTGTTTTTACAAGCAGTTGATTTGAAACGGGTCTACGAGGAAAACTCGCTCGGCCGCCTAGAAATATCAACTGTTGTTATTTTATCATTTACCATTTACTGGTGTCACTCGTTAGACTGCGGCCATGCTGGAGCACCACCTTGAAGGGTTTAGTTAAACGAATCGACCCCCAGAACAGTACTTTTATTTTGTATCTGGTAGTTATTGCCTCGATGTCTTTTGTTGAACTGTTACGTTTAGAGAACGTAAATAAACCAACACCAGTTATGGGAAACTAACAATGGTGTAGAGACAAACGCAAAGCCCCACACACACACACACACACACACACGCACGCACACAGACACAGACACACACACACACACACACACACACACACACACACACACACACACACAACAGGCATCCGCATAGATTTCATATATCAAATTCAGTCACAAGACATAAGTTAGTTCGGAGTACAGTAGCAGACACTTGTCCAATTTCCCCGCCGCGGGACTGAACCCAAAAGCACGTGGTTGTGCGGCGAAATTCTGAATTGGTAACTATGCCTGAGTCTCTCAGGCATCGGTATTATTATGAATTATTATTATTAATATTATTATTATTATTATTATTATTATTATTATTGCGTGAGAGAGCAGCACAAGTCATTAAACTGACGCCGGGGTACAAATATAAGAAGCCCAATATACCCATCATGACTACCCGTCTCATAACACACATGCATCACAACTATATGTGCGAAATACGGTGACCTCATGACAAGATAAACAGCGCATGACCTTGCAGGTGGGGGCCCAGTGAGAATTTTCTTCAGGTCAAGTAGCCCTGCCCGCTCAAAAGGTTGTTTATAGGTTGTTTAAGGATGATGAACGAAGGGCTGAAGTATTCAAAACCCAAGTAATCCCTCTCAACAGGAACCTAACTCGTTCACTTGTCTCGGTCTTTGGACTGTGGCCATGCTGGGGCAGCATCTTGACGGGTTTAGTCGAACAAAAGGACACTATTACTTATTTTAAGTCTATTACTATATATTTACATACATACACACACACACA
>NC_142939.1:8079964-8147464 GCF_046866305.1 Octopus bimaculoides | reverse complement strand
TAGATAGATAGATAGATAGATAGATAGATAGATAGATAGATAGATAGATAGATAGATAGATAGATAGATAGATAGATATGAAGCTATTTGGCGCTGCCCTCTTTCTGCTTATTATTTTCGTTCTTTTTTTTATCTCTTTCCTTTCCCTTATTTACGATCAATCTCTCTTTATTTACTCCGTTTCTTCTTACTACAACTATTTCTTTTTGACTTCACCCGAACTAATTTTCTCTGTTCTTAAACATTCCTCTCTCAACAAGTATTTAAAATCTCACCTTCCAACCTCCGTCATTTTTTTTTTCACTTCTCCTCATTCTCCTTCCGTACCTCTTTCATATTTCGCCTATTCTCACCCCCTCTCTCTTTTCCCTCTTCCTCTCTCTCTCTCTCTCTCATTCTCTCTCTTTCCTTCACCTCTAAAACCCTCAAGTTTCACTCGACCTTGATTACTCACTCTCACTCATTCTCTTTCGCTCTTTCTTCCGCTCTCTCCCTCTCTCTCATCTTCAACCATAAATTTAGAAAACTTAACTAGTAGTATTTCTAAATATAACCAATATTTTAGTATTTCTACTGCCAACCAGTATTTTAGTATTCTCAACATAACTAATATTTTAGTATACTAAACATAACTATTCAGTATTCGAAATATAGTTAGTATTATAGTATTTTTCAATATAACTAATATTTTAATATTTCTAACTAATGTTTTGTTTTTCTAAACTTAACTGGTAATTAATTAGTAATTTCATAAACTATTTACTCTCTCTTTTACTCTTTTACTTGTTTCAGTCTTTTACTTGTTTCAGTCTTTTACTTGTTTCAGTCTTTTACTTGTTTCAGTCTTTTACTTGTTCCAGTTTGTTGTGGGGTAGGCACCGAAACAGAGGGAGTGGGATCTTTTGTTAGTGTCGGGGTCAATGAATTTGTGAGGATGGTGGGGTTTTTTTTTGGGGGGGGGGGGGTCTGAAGGGCCTGGTGTCTGTGCTGCTTCTCTTCTGTACCTTCGGACAATCCACCTGAATGTGGCCCTTTTTGCCGCAGGCGTAACAGGTGGGCTTTCTGCCCTCGACCTGTACCTTAAGGGCCACATTCTCGCCCACGAGCACCCTTTCGGGAAGATCCTGAAGGTCTTCTTGTGTCCCCTGAATAAGAATGTTGATGCTTCTTCCCAGCCAATATTGTGAGGAAGAGCATGATACTTGTAATATTTTAATCTTTTCTGCCCTGTTGAACAACAGGGCAGCCACCACCTCTACAGGGTCGACTTCTGGTGGTACTTCTGATATTTTTACTCTTGATGTTCTGCGACCCATGTAGGTCGGAAGAAGTATCACCTCTTTCGTTTTTAGGGGACACACCGAGTGTCCTCGGGCCACTTCTTCCCCTGAGAAACGAACCTCTACTACTCCATATGCCCGTCCCCTGGCGATATAAACTATGTCTCTCCAAATCGGGGACAGGCATTTTTCGATGGTATCTTTTTCGAAATATTTAAACCTTTTGTCTTTTGGACAAAAGGTTTTAAATATCACGGTCCGTTTCTCCGTATTAATAATCGAAGCTGACGGTGATATTCACTGTTTTTTTTTTTTGGCAATAAAATTTAAAAATAAAGATGCCGCAATGGCCAACAAAGTCAATGTATATATTTTTGAAATATTTCCCGGTAAAACCGGGAAAAAAATATGGTCCAACAGTTCAGTAATGGCAATCCTTCACGGAATAACAGCGATAATAGCTATAACAAAGTCAACAATGGCAGCAAAAATTCTTACCGGCAGGCAGAAAAAAATACGTCTGTTTCATTCAATTTGCCATTACCACACAGCCACTCCTGTGCCTATGTAGACTTTCTCCGACGAATTAATACAAATGTCTGATTTTAGAGCTATACCTCTCATCTTGTGTATGTCTGGTGACAGCGCCTTGATCGGTCTTCTCCCCCGTCGTCTTCATATCATGGTCCTGAGATAAACCTGTTTACATATTTACAAATTGGTGAACAAATTCAGGTAGACTTAGGTATATTGACACAAGAAAGAGAGCGTCACCCCGCCTGATTCATACTTCTCACTTTAAAGAACAACCTTTCCTAATAAGGACAGTACTTTTTTAATTACATTATTTCTTATAGTTTTATGCATATATAGAAGGTGTGGCTATGTGATAAGAAGTTAGCTTCCCATTACATGGTTCCGGGTTCAGTCTCACTGCATGGCACCGAATCACACTAACTCTACACGCTAATGCACGTACTTCCATTCATCGTACACATGGAGCGCTCGTCATCGGATCCGCCGAATATCCATTTACATAGTTTTACATTCTTACATTGTTGCTTTCTGAAGTAATTACTCACTTATATAAAACGATAAACGTCACCCCTTTCAAAGCTTAGCCAGGCTCATGGGCCCGGTTTCCCGGTTTCTATGGCGTATGTGTTCCCCCTAGCTGGACGGGACGCCAGTCCATCGCAGCGTTATTCAAGAAACAGGAAGAAAGAGTGAGAGAAAGTTGGGGCGAAAGAGTACAACAGGGGTCGCCACCACCCTTTGCCGGAGCCTCGTGGAGCTTAGGTGTTTTCGCTCAATAAACACTCACAACGCCCGGTCGGGGAATCAAAACCGCGATCGTCCGACCGCAAAAATCCAAGGGACGTTCACAGTTAATATCATTAGACTGACGCATAATGAAGGAAAAAAGTAACAAAATAAAAATTAAAGAGAAAAAGTATAACGTTTCGGATGTAGTCCTTCGTCGGATGTAAAGAAAAGTCTCGGAAAGGGAACAAAACAGGAGAAAAAGAGATAAGAAAAGTGAGCCAAGGCCCACGTGGATAACTAAAATTTTCGATTTCAGACTAATCAAATGTGTGAGATTATTGTGGTTTAAAATTTCAACAGATTGCTTGTTGGTTGTGTGTGTGTTTGTGTGTGTGAGTGTGTATATATGTGTGTGTGTGGGAGAGAGAGAGAGAGAGAGAGAGAGAGCGAGAGAGAGAGAGAGAGAGAGAGCGAGAGAGAGAGAGAGAGAGAGAGAGAGAAAATGAATGTTTATAATAACTTTAATTATAATTATTTTCTTATAGAGTAACTATATTATATAGTCTGTCTTATATAATTACTGTATTATGTATAGTCAACGTCGTAAAACAGTTACTTTCTCATATACTTCCTTGTATTATTCTTTTCTATTGTAGCTACATTTTTATATATCCCACCGTCTCATAGTTCGCTTCACAGTTACGTTTTTATATGCTTACATTCTAGAAATACTTATTTCTTTTTATAGTTTCGTACTTGTCCATAACGTTCCTTACGCTGTTATTCTCCTATACCGTTAATTATATAAACCTCTTATACAGTTAATGTATGGGAGATTTTCTCATTGTTCTATCAGAACATTCACATTTAAGTGGGGATAAGTATCACCTCTCGGTATTAATAGTGCCTTTGTCGCCAATAAATATTTTTTAACAAGGTAACTGGCTAATCACGACACCAGCACCTGTTCTGGCATTGATTTTCTTATATATCGTTAGCGGGGTGATGAATCGCTGCTTTCTTTAGCGGTCAACCGTGTATCATTGATAAAACCCAAGGAAGGTCGAAATCAGTGATTGATATCGTGAATGAGCATTTTTAAAAAGGCAGCGAGATCGCAGAATCGTTACATCGCCGGACAAAATGCTTAGCAGTATTTCTTTCGGTTTCACTTTCTGAGTTCAAATTCCGCCGAGGTCGACTTTGCTTTATATCCATTCGGGTCGATAAAATAGGTACCAGTCAAGCACTGAGTCAATATAATTGGCTAACTCCTTCCCCACAAAATTTCAGGCTTTGTACGCATACCAGATAGGATTATTATAATTACTATTTTAACTCGTTACTTTCTTAAAATGCAATTACTTTCTGTTATAATTAATTCGTTATATATTTCCTTTCACGTATAGTTTTACGTTATTAGATAATTACAGCACTTTAGAATTACTTTCATATTTAATTACATTCTTCTATAAATAATGCCTCATATTGTCTCAATCTTAAACGAATATTATATATAGTTACACTTTTATCTACTGCCTTGTAGAGCTAATGTTAGTGTCTTTTATTCTCTTACCTGCTTCCGTTGTGGAGGCGCAATGGCCCAGTGGTTAGGGCAGCGGACTCGCGGTCATAGGATCGCGGTCATAGGATCGCGGTTTCGGTTCCCAGACCGGGCGTTGTGAGTGTTTATTGAGCGAAAACACTAAAAGCTCCACACATATACACATACACACACATAGAAAGAGAGAGAGAGAGAGAGACAGAGGCAGACAGGCAAACAGAAAAACAGACCAACAGACAGACAAAAAGATAGATAGATAGATAGTTACGGGTGGAAGCAGATGTTTGGCAAAGCTGAAACGGGAAGACGAATCGTGTGTAACTTGTAAAAGAAAATACTGCAGTCACTGCGTAGTTAAACCGTATTTTTTCGAGATGACAGTATGAATGACAAAGAGAAGCAAAAGTTTGATACTATGTGCGCGCCGGCATTTACACTGTTAAGCACTTCTGAGTGATGATGTAGGAGACGATAATGAAGAAAATTATTGAAAATCTCTTAAAGTAATCTTTCACAGGGCGAAAATTATGTAGAATGTGCACGGGTGTCTATGTGTGTCTGTGGTTGTGTGTGTGTTAAAGTTGTTTCTATCTGCCAGTACAATGCAAGTTGGGAAAATAAGCGTAGGATCTTTCTCGCTTGATTCACGAAATGAAAGACAAAACAGTTTGCAAAAGCTACCAACTTTTCACCCGCTTCCATTTCTTTCCTGATAAACGGTCTCTGTCTAACCCCTGAATATTGAAATATGCAGTAAACTGTGAACTGTCTTCCTTACTTCGTTTTTCACTCGATTATTTCCAGCATGGATTTCCAAAACAATTTTAACAACTCCGTCTCCATAATGCTATATTCAAAGTATACAACTATAATACACTCACCAACACTTATATATATATATATATATATATATATATATATATATATATATATATATATATATATATATATATATATATATATATATATATATATATATATATATATATATATATATATATATATATACATGTGACCTTCCCAAAGTACATGAGTGTAACTAATATTTTGGGTTCACGAGATATTGGAACGATACGACTGTGCGCGCGTGTGTCTATGTGTGAGTGTGCGCGCGTGTGTACATACATATGCTAGCGAATTTCGTTTTGCAGATTTGTGGTCTCGGTTTCGCTCCGCTGCGTGGCTTGTTAGTAAAGTGATTTCTAACGCTTTAAATTTTCCAATTCCTAAAATTGAAATTATGTAGAAGCTCGACGAAAGAAGTTCTGTCTATTCTCCAGGTGGTGATGGTGGTGGTGGTGGTGGTGGTGGTGGTGGTGGTGGTAGTGGTTGGGGTGTATACTTAATCCGTTGCTCGGTTTCACACCGTTATGTATTAAGCGCAATCCACTTTGTTGGAAGCATTTGGGCGAAGCTTTTTAACCTGAGATCAACCTGGCTTTTTCCCCTCTCTTAGCTCTGGGAGGCCTTAACCAGAGTCAAATGTGCTACTCTTCCTTCCTCCTCGCTCTGTTTTTCTTTTTAATCTCTGTCTCCCCCTTCTCACTCGCTCTCGTTGTCACACACACACACACACACACACACACACACACACACACACACACACACACACACACACACACACGTGCGTGCATGTGTATATCTTCTGTAGAAATTAAAATTCTAAACCTCGGCTGCCAGAGTTTCTGCCGACCAAGTGCAATCGTTTTATACACTGTTTCGTCTTTTTCGATTGCCTCTCTCCATTACACACCAGTGCGTTCATGCATGTATATATATGCACATTTGGGTATGTGTGTGTGTATACATACATATATATATATATATATATATATATATATATATATATATATATATATATATATATATATATATATATATATATATATGGGAAAATTTACGAAAAAAAACAACAGACGAGGACAGGTGGTGTAAACAACAAAAGAATGTATTAGTTTAACGCTCGGGAATAGAGAAAGTCTTTAACGTTTCGTATATAGTTATATGTATATGTATACGCATCTATCTATCTATCTATCTAGCTAGCTAGCTAGCTAGCTATCTATCTGTCTGTCTGTCTGTCTGTCTGTCTGTCTGTCTATCTGTCTGTCTTTCTGTCTATGTATCTCTCGCTATATGTGTGTATGTGTATCAGCAAGAACCAATAAACCGAAATTACTACTACTACTACTACTATTACTACTACTACTACTACTACTACTACAGCAAAAACAACCATAAGTACTATGAGTGACGTGTGTGTGTTTGTGTGTGTGTTTGTGTGTGTGTTTGTGCGTGCGTGTGTGTGAGATAGATAGATAGATAGATAGAGAGAGAGAGAGAGAGAGAGAGAGAGAGAGAGGGGGGGGGAAAGAGAGAGAGAGACAGATAGACAGACAGACAGAGATGGTTAGAAGAATGAAGCCTGGACGTTTAGCACTATTATACCAAATAAGAAGACGTTTAGCAAAGTGTTCAGTGTGACAGACGTGCTGCAGTAATCCAAGCATCAGGACTAACAACAGCAGCAGCAGCAGCAGCAAACAATAATACTTCTATGACAATGTTATTTAAATTACCTTCTACATAGGCGGCTATGAAGTGCCAGACGGCTGGACTAAGGTCACTCTAATGGAACGACCCTTTGCGAATTCCTTCAACGCACGTTTGGTAAACGAAAAATTATTAATTTCAAACTTCACCGGTAACGCTATCGTCTTCTTCAGCGTTGAGAAACTAAATTTACATTCCTCGAACAATGGAAATATTTGAACCAAACCATTCTACATTGAACCAAAGCAAACCAAACTACGACCATTTCTACACTACAATAAACAGTAGTACATTTATTGCATTATACTGCTGTACACTGTACTACATAACACTTACACAACACAACAATACACCACGGTAAACAGCGACACATTTAACAACACTATATTACTACTTTGCACTGTACTAAACGGCATTGCAGTGTAGTATACTAACCGGGGTCCATATGGCCCTTGGAGGTCTATACGAGGTGGTATCAAAAAGTTCTCGAACTAGTGTTGTAGCGTGCCAACAGATGACAGCACACAATTGCGTGCGCAGTGAGAGCTAGCAGTGACCTTCATGAGGCAGTGTGCCCGGTGAAATTTGTATTTTTGTGATCACGTGCATGCTGTAGTCTGCGATTTTGTCATGGACAGAAACAAAGAGCTGACGTGAAATTTTGCGTTAAACAGGGAAGTCTGTCACAAAGACATTGAATATGCTTCGGCAAGCTTACGGCGATGAGCCGTACGCAATGTTTCGAGTTACACGAGCGCTTCAAAAGTAGAAGAACGTCCCTGGAGGACGATGAGCGATCTGGAAAATGTGGTATTGTGCGTCGAGAATTTGTCTCCAGAGCAAGACCATCAATCGAGAGTTCTACTGCGATGTTTTGAAGCATCTGAGGGGGGACATTCGGCGAAAGTGACCGAATCTGTAGAGCACAAAGAATTGGATTCTTCACGACGGCAATGCACCCTATCACCGTGCTCTCCTCACCCGTGGTTTCTCGCCCCAAACCATATGGTATCGCTCCGCACCCGCCCTATTCGCCAGATTTAGCACCTGCGGACTTACATCTCTTCCTCAAAATGAAAAAGCAGTTCACAGGCCGCCATTTTAACACCGTTGTCGAGAACCAGAATCGCAGAAGGTCTTCGACTCGCTTCCGGAAAACGACTTCCAAGCCGGATTCCAAAAGTAGCAGGAAAGCTGGGACCTGTGTATTGCTGCGCAAGGTGACTATTTCGAAAGAGATGATACTAAAACTTACGTCGATAAGTTATTTTTATTTTTATTAAACATAACTAATCCTGGAACTTTTTGATTCCACCTTGTACATGATTTCCATGTTAAAATTTATCGACAATTAATTGGTTATACTTCTACAATACACAAAATATTTCAATAATTAATTTTATACAATTCCTGATAATATTTAATTATAAAAATATAATAGAATTGTTTAAACATTGAATAATAATGAAGGTCTGTCCAACTAAAATAGGAATCAAGGGGGTCCAGACGAAAAAATATGGTTGAGAAACACTGCTCTAGACCATCAAATCGGCTTTACCTGAACAGGTGCAAGGTGTACCAGGCGTCAGGTGTCGTAGTGATGGCAGATCAACGTGAGATGAAGTGGTTTTGTTCAAGAACACAACGCACCATCCCGGTCTAGGAATTGAAGCTACAATCTCGTGATCGTGCGTGCAATACCGTAACCACTAGGCCATGCGGCAATAATAATAATGACGACGGACAATTCCGTCGAAGACGACGGGTGAGGGTTCAGATTTTTGGCCGAACGACCCGCACAAAGGATTTGCTTATAGTGATCAAATGTCTTGAGCACAAACACAAAAACAGACACACACACTTACACTCACATACACACACACACACACAGACACACACATACAGACACACACGCACACATACACACGACGGGCTTCTTTCAGTTTCCGTCTACAAATGATTTGTTTATAGTGATCAAATGTCATTTGCTCGCTCCCCCCATCAAACCGACGTTGTTTGAACAGGTGGAGCATCCGGTGTCAACGTGATCGCAGAGCAACGTGAGATGAAGTGTTTTACTCAAGAGCACAACGCACCACTTGGTCTCGGAATTGAAACCACGACCTCGCGATCGTGCATGCGACACACCAACCACTAGGTTATGCGCCCTCACAGCACTATACTACAATATATGAGATTATTCTAGCCTCTGCTACATTACATTACGATACTCTACGCTGCACTACATCACACGGTTCTATATTAAACAGTACCACAATACACTGCAGTGCATTATACAACACTGCCTACACTGTGTTGCACCAAACAATACCACGTGACATGTGACTGCACTTTGGTACAGTGCATGCATTATACTGCACGGTATTAACATACAACAATGCATAACACTTCACCTCGCTATCCAACACTGCCATACACTACACTTTACTACCCTGCGGAATACTGACATGCGTTACAGTGCATTGCACTGCACTGCATCATAATCATCATCATCATCATCATTTTACATCTCGTGACTTTCTTTTCATCTACACCACCACCACCGCCAAAGAACTACTGTAACAACTCCTGACTGTAACCCACCAGCCCTACCTGTAACAAGAACAGCAGCAGCAGCCACAACAACAAGAATAACAACAACAACAACTACAACCTCAATAGCAACAATAACAAGGTGGACTTAAGCAACAATGACAATGCCCAAATCTGCAATGACAACAACAACACAAACAGAAAGTGAGCAACAATAACAACAACAACACAAACAGAAAGTGAGCAACAATAACAACAACAACAACAACATCCGCTAAATCTACAGTAACAGGGACTACAGCAGCAATAGCAACAAAAACAGCACCGTAGCAACGGAAGCAACAATATCAAGAACAGCTACAGCAGTAGCAATAACAACAACAGAAGCAACAACGCGATAATAATTAGAGCAGTGTCATTAGCAACAGAGCAGCACCATTAGCAACAGAGCATCACCATTAGCAACAGAGCAGCAGGAAGAGCAATTGTGGCGAGAACAAAAGCAACGACGGTAGCGACAACAACAATAGCAACAACTGCAGTAGCAATATCAGAAGCCAAAAATAAGACAATAGCAATAGCAACAACAACAACAGCAGCAGCAGCAGCAGCAGCAGCAGCAGCAACGGAAGCAGCAAGAACACTCGCAACAACGGAAAGAGCATTAAGAACAACAGTGGAAGCAACAACAGTTACAAGAAGAATGAAAACAGTAGCAACAACAAAAAGAAGGAACAGTTAGCAACAATAACAATATTAACAATTTGCAACAGTGACCAGAACAACAACAACAACAACAACAACAACAGTAGTAACGCCACCGCTAAGAAGGCAACAATCACCAACCACAACAAACAGTACAAGCTCAGTTTTACCAAAAACAATTCATGAGAAATGTCAACTGGAACGACTCTATGCGGTCAGACAATCTGCTAGAAATAGCCACAGTGTCACCTTCAAATTAGGTTCAGCTGTTTTTTGGAAAACGAGGGACACATAAGGGCAATGCAATTTACTGACACACAGACATACACACACACATGTGCACACATACACAAAGACGTACACACACATGCTCTCTCTCTCTCTCACAAACATACATGTATATATGTATGTATACATGTATATATGTATGTACATGTATATATGTCTGTGTATGTGTGTATACATGTATATATCTATGTATATGTATATATATATACATGTATATATGTATATATATATATGTATATTCAAGGGGGTGTTGAAAGTTCCTGGCTTTGGGTAAAAGAAAATACAAGAGGATCAGTTAATTATGATTTCATTCAACATATTCCTCTCTCAGATCCACACACTTACTGCAGCCGCCCTTCAGCTCTTCTACACCCTGTAAAAGAACTCGCTGGGTCTCCAACCAGGCATTTCGCGACACCCTTAAAGCTAGGAACTTTTCAGCAGCCCCTCATATATGCAGGGAAAGTCACGGATGGCGCACCTGTGTGCTTTTTTAAGGCTCACTTGTGACCAAACAATAGACAGCCGATGATAGCTGTAATAGCATTAACGCCAATAATGACGCTGCAGTAAAAAAAATATACAGCAGCAGAAATTGCAGCAAAAACTGCAGCCCAAGAACTGCAGTAGCAACATCAGCAGCCTTAGAAAGTAGAACTGCAGCAACTACAGCAGTAGTAGAACAGCAGCTACAAAACTACAGCAACTATAGAAGCCTGAACTACAACTTCGGCAACATCAGAAGACATAACTGCAGCAGCAACAACAACAATTACAACAAGAAGTACGGTTACAACAATTATAAGAACAATACTATAGACCTTAACAAGGAGAGCGACTGCAGTTACAATAACAACTATAGTAACCGCAACAACAACTAGTATAACAATGACAATTGCAGTATCAATAGTAGAAGAGGTAAGAGCGGCAAAACAAGACTTGCACTCAGAGCAACAGGTGCAACAGGAGTAAAAATTGCAGGTATAATAACTACAACAGCTGCTGTATCGGTAGAGGAACCGCAATACCAAAAACAGCAGCAGTAATAGCAGCGAAAATCGCAGAAAAGCTTCGACAGTATGAAGGCAGCAGAAGTAATGACAACTGTTGCTGCAGTAGGTGCGGAAACAGCATAAACAATGCAGCAACACCAGCAGCAACTTTAACAATTACGATAGCAACAAGTGGAGGATATAAACGTTGTAATAGCAGCAATGTGGAGGCGCAATGGCCCAGTGATTAGGGCAGCGGACTCGACGTCATAGCATCGCGGTTTCGATTCCCAGACTGGGCATTGTGAGTGTTTATTGAGCGAAAACACCTAAAGCTCCACGAGGCTCTGGCAGGGGATGGTGACGAACCCTGCTGTACTCTTTCACCACAACTTTCTCTCACTCTTACTTTCTCTCTCTGTTGTACCTGTAATTCAAAGGGTCAGCCTTGTCACACTCTGTGTCACGCTGAATATCCCCGAGAACTACGTTAAGGGCACACGTGTCTGTGGAGTGCTCAGCCACTTGCACGTTAATTTCACGAACAGGCTGTTCCGTTGATCGGATCAACTGGAACCCTCGTCGTCGTAAGCGACGGAGTGCCAACAACACCAACAACAACAGCAGCAGCAACAACGTCTTCAATATTACCAACAGTAGCAATAATAACAACTGCACCAGCCATGGGCAAACGGCTGCCCAAAAGGCTTTCTGAATGGCAGGGCTAACGAGAAATTAGCTGCAAATTATTTTTTGGTGGTGCGGCCCACCTCATGATGAGTTATGTCTCATGCGGCCCGTTTCTCGCGAACGGTTTGCTCGTGCTTGTGCTCTGACCAACATATTCAGCAGCTACAACAACGACAATAACAACTGCTGCGACAATAGCTAACAGTAATACCACCACCACCAACACCACCATAACCACCACCACCACCACCACTACCATCACCACCATCACCACCACCACCAACACCACCATAACCACCACCACCACCACCACTACCATCACCACCATCACCACCACCACCAACACCACCATAACCACCACCACCACCACCACTACCATCACCACCATCACCACCACCACCAACACCACCACCACCACCATAAGCACCACCACCACCACCATCACCACCATAAGCACCACCACCACTACCATCACCACCATAAGCACCACCAACACTACCATGACCACCACCACCACCAACAACAACAACAACAACAAATACAACAATAACAAGTGTAACACAACAGTAGTAATAACAACACCGGTAGCAGCTGCGGCAAAAATAACGGCAGCGGCAGTTGCAGCAGCAGCAGCAGCAGCAGCAGTGGCCTAAGTAGCAGTATTAACAACTGCACCACCACCACCAACAACAACAACGACAGCAACAGAACGCCGAGACTGATAACGAAGTCTGCAGCAGCACCAACAACAACAACAACAAACTGCTGCAGTCACAGAAACAACAGAAGCTACACCGCTGCAACAACGACCACAACGACAACAGCAACAGCAACAAAAGACAACATCAAAAGGTGTCGAGAGCAAAAAATCTGTAACAGTAGCTGCAACTACTGCAACATAAACTGCAGCAACACCAAGAACAGTACAGCAACTATTATACGGTGCATTGGTTAGCAGGTACTGCAGTAGTGGTTGAAATTTAATGCAGAAATTTACCTAAATCAACGACAGCACTAACAACACAAGCGACAAGAACATTATTATTATCATCATCATCATCATCATCATCATCATCATCATCATCATTATTATTATTATTTAGTATTTATTATTATTATTATTATTATTATTATTATTATTATTATTTATTATTATTATTATTATTATTATTATTATTATTTATTATTATTATTTATTATTATTTATTATTATTATTATTATTATTATTATTATTATTATTATTAATAAGGCGGTGAGCTGGCAGGAACGTTAGCACGCGGGGCGAAATGCTTAGCGGTATTTCGTCTGCCGCTACGTTCTGAGTTCAAATTCCGTCGAGGTCGACTTTGCCTTTCACCCTTTTGGGGGGGGGGGGGGTCGATTAAATAGGTACCAGTTACGCACTGGGGTCGATATAATCGACTTAACCCGTTTGTCTGTCCTTGTTTGTCCCCTCTGTGTGTAGCCCCTTACGGGCAGTAAAAAAAAAAGTTAGAATCGTTAGCACAACGGGCGAAATGCTTAGCGGCATTTCCGTCGTCTTTATGTTCTGAGTTCGAAATTCTACCGAGGTCGACTTTGCCTTTCATACTTTCGGGGTCGATAAATTAAGCACCAGTTATGCACTGGGGTCGATGTAATCGTCTTTTCCCCCACCCACTGAAATGTCAGGTATTGTTCCTATGGTAGAAAGGATTATTATTATTATTATTATTATTATTATTATTACTATTATTATTATTATTATTATTATTATTGTTATTATTATTATTATTATTAAGGTGGTGAGCTGGCAGAATCATTAGCACGCCTGACCATAAGATTGTTTGATGAAAGCTGACCGGGGGATAAACAAGAAAAATGGCGGCTGTGTTTCCAACAACAAATCATGTGGTACTGCACTGATAGCAATACATTCAACTATATTCACGGTAGCAGCAGCAGCAGCAGCAGCAGCAGTAGCTGTCATAATGGGTACAAGCTCATCAAAAACAAAAAGGCTGCAATATTATCGGTTATAGTGAGACGGTGAACTAGCAAAACCGTTAGTAGGCCAGAAAAAATGCTTAGCAGTATTTCGTCCGTCTCCATGCTCTGAGTTCAAATATCGCCGAGGTCGACTTTACCTTTCATCCTTTCGGGATCAATAATTTATGTACCAGTTAAGTACCGGGGTCAATGTAATTAACTTACCCACTTTTTCGAAATTGCATGTCTCGCGCCAAAATTTGAAAGCAACATTATCAGCCATAGAAATGTGACAAGATGGCAGAACCGTTAGAATGCCGGATAAAATACTTAACGATGTTTCGTTTGTCTTTACGTTCTGAGTTCAAATTCCGCCGAGGTTGATTTTGTCATTCATTCTTTCGAGGTTGATGAAATAAGTGCCAGTTGAACACTGCAGTCAACGTAGTCGACTTATCCGCTTCCCTGAAGTTGCTGACCTTGTGCCAAAATCTGAAATCAGTATTATCGGCCATTGCGTTAGATGCAGGTATTAGCAACTACAATAAGTACAACGGTAGCAACAACAACGCCAGGCCAAACAGTTGCAACAGTAACAACAACAACAATAATAGTAGCAGCAACAGCGGCAACAACAGCAGTGGCAACAACAATAACAGTTACAGCAACAACAACGGCAGCAACAACTGTTGCACCAGCAGAAGCAGCAACAGCAGTGGCTACAACGAGCATCATCGACGGCACAACAGCCTCAGCGAGCCAACATGATCCGCAGCAGCAGCAGCAGTAGCAGCAGCAGCCAACGCCAACAACGGCAGTGACCAACACCATCAACAGCAGCAGTAACGATAACTGCGTCAACAACTAACGCTTTCGTCGGTAGCAATAGCAACCAATTCTAGGAGGTGTGCAGCAGCAATAACAACACCAACCGTATCAACAACAGAGGTACCATCAGCATCATCACCAGCATCACCTCCAGCAGCAACACTAGAAGCAGCAGCAGCAGCAGCAGCAACCGCACAAATAGCAGTCATGCCTACAACGTCCTAACTGCTATCGACAGCTGTAAATCTATGGAAGCTATCCCAGGCTTTCTACTTTTATACAAAACACTCAATACCCCTTTAAGAACTAATTCACAACTCTGTCGTTTGTAACCTATCTGTCAAATCAACAAAATTGTGTTGTATTGTAAATGGACCTCCGTTGGTTTCGACGATGAGTATTCAGTTGTTCGAGCAACAGAAGCACTAGCTCATTGAATTATTATGTAAGTCGTTGCTAAGTATCTCAAAAGCGCGCTTAGCCATAACATAATCTACTACAGGCACACCTAATGAGACAATATGTGATGGAGATGGATCTTTGAGGTACGCGAACAATATATCCGTCTAGTTCTCAAGCAGTTCCTGGTCTGTGCTGTTTCACCCACAAAATTTGAAGTCGCCCCGAGACTATGATAAATGACACCTATCCAAGAAGCCAGGCTGTAGAAATCGAACCTGTGACCACTTTGTTGTAATGCACATTTAACTAATAAGCAGTGTTGCAGACTACTACATGGTATATACAACAACGACAATCTATCTAAAATTTGCATTTTTCCCTGAAGTACAACAAAAATCGTTTCTTTCACTCACTTTTTAATCTGTACCTGCACGACCTTCCCACACCTCGAAAAAGCATATCTCAGCCCCAGCTGTAGTCGACACACCACACTCACATCCTTCGTTCATTCTCCAAACGCAGTTAGCTACACAGCTACTCCAACCCCACATCTCTTACCTCGGAACCTGTCTCTAAAACAGAATTAATGTAGCACCAACCAAATTCATTGTCTTTTATTTCCAGCAACATCGGAGAACATAAAATACGAACAACAATCAACTCAGCAAAATAGACATGCTACAAAGACAAGGGAAGCCTCTTTGAGAGCATTCAACCTATCAGAAATAGCATTCAAATCTTCCTCAAAATATATGCCCTATCGTTATAAAAGAAGGCACATTGGACAGTGTATTCGAGAGGTAATATTTATGCCCCCTAAGGCGGCGAGCTGCCAGAGACGTTAGCACGCCGGTCGAAATGCTCAGTGGTATTGCGTCTGTCTTTACGTTCTGAGTTCAAATTCCACCGAGGTCAACTTAAACAACAACAGTCGAACCTGTAAAACGAGCCTGTAACAATCTTATAACAAACTAAGTCAACGACAAATCTTAAATGTGGTCGTTTGACCAAGTATAACAGTAGGTAAGCCACCCTCAAACCACGTACTATCGACTTTAAAAAAAACATGTAAACAATGTAGTTTTTGATATACAAAAATCCGGGTGGGTTACCATTAGAATATCTTATATCAGTGGCTCTCAAAATAGAACTTGCCAGCCCAGCAAACAAAAAGAATATTAGTGAATATATTTTTGTCCGTCTCAGCAATTATGCTACAATTCTTGTCATATCCGAACATATTTTCAATAACAATTACCATACATTAAGTTGCTTCCGTGTAATTCTTCATTTTGACCATGCCGTTAGACAACTCTACAAGTTTAAAAGAATCTCAAGTTTCTTTGACATAGAAATGTGAATGCCTGTTTTTTAATCGTCACAGACATACTCCTATGGCAATCACTACTTCAAATCATAGTTCTGATAAATCAGATATAACATAATGGTTAAATTACCTAACTACTACATTTGTATTACTGTTGGTAACAACACTATGCTACCATAGGTTTCAAATTTTGGCACAAGGACAGCAATTTCAGGGGAGGGGTTAAGTCGATTACATCGACTCCAATGTTCAACTGGTACCTATTTTATCGACCTGAGAGGATGAAGAGTAAAGTCGATCACGGCGCAATTTGAACTCAAAACGTAAAAGCGGTTGAAATGCCGCTAAGCATTTTTCCCGGTGCGCTATCGACTCTGTCAGATCGCAGCCTTAATACTATGTTACTATTACTGATGTATAACAACGCTAGTTTGTATTATTGATATATAACAACGTAACGTTAGTATTACTAATGTATAATAATATCATGTTAGTATCATTGATGGTGGAGGCGAAATGGCCCAGTGGTTAGGGCAGCGGACTCGCGGTCATAGGATCGTGGTTTCGATTCCCAGACCGGGCGTTGTGAGTGTTTATTGAGCGAAAACACCGAAAGCTCCACAAAGCTCCGACAGGGGATGGTGGCGAACCCTGCTGTACTCTTTCACCACAACTTTCTCTCACTCTTACTTCCTGTTTCTGTTGTGCCTGTAATTCAAAGGGTCAGCCTTGTCACACTGTGTCACGCTGAATATCCCCGAGAACTACGTTAAGGGTACACGTGTCTGTGGAGTGCTCAGCCACTTGCACGTTAATTTCACGAGCAGGCTGTTCCGTTGATCGGATCAACTGGAACCCTCGACGTCGTAAGTGACCGAGTGCCAACAATAGTATCACTGATGGTATTAACACTATGTTAGTATTACTAATGGTAACAACATTGCCTTAGTATTACTGATAGAGGCAACCCTATATTATGTACTACTGACTTTAACAATGCTGCGTTAATGTTACTGATGGTAACATTACCATGCTAGTATCACTGTTGGTAACAAAACCATGTTAGTTTTACTGATGATGATAACTACACAAAATTAGTGTTAGAGAAAGCTGTCAATTTTTCAAATTAAGTAACATTACCTTTCTATTACAAGTTGTGAAATATTTCGTTCTTAATCACATACTTTATTTCACCGTGTTTAATTTTCGAATAGATTTACAGGGTTATAATGAACTTAGGTTAATTCCATTACTTTATACACATGTAAGATCATCGGTCGACAATTACCTAATGATATATCTTATATCTAAATATATTTTCAATTGCCAGTGCTGTAATCTATTGCGGATTGACAAAATTGGTAGAACAACGATCAGGCAAAATACTTTAGTTGCATTATTTAGTTACATCCGTTTTATTCTGAGATCGAATCCCGTCGAGGATTGGCTGTTTCTATATTTAATTTATTACTAATAAAGAAAATAGCAGTCAAATATTGGCGTCGACATATTCTGCTGTTCTGTATCCTAAAATATAAGACCGTGTACGTTTGTTAGAAATCAATCATGATTGATTGGTTGACTTCGGTTCAGGATTTCAATTGCAATTAATCAGCATCTCAATTGGTGTTAATCAGGATCTCAGCTAGTACTAATTTTGTTGTCACCTGGTGCTAATCACT
The DNA here is from genome assembly GCF_046866305.1 of Octopus bimaculoides. Lineage (NCBI taxonomy): Eukaryota > Metazoa > Mollusca > Cephalopoda > Octopoda > Octopodidae > Octopus > Octopus bimaculoides. Next base: position 8,129,365 of record NC_142939.1, on the reverse strand, counting down.
TGATGCTATATATACTGCCCCTCCCCTTTTTTTCTGTAGTTCTCCCATCTCTGTGGTCAGGTGACTAAAGTGATGACTAATATGGTCTCTGATTACCATTTTGTAATCTTATTTGGCCAGACATTACTGACGTTTAAAAACTTCGTAAAATAAGATAAATTCTTGTATCATAAAATGAAGAGAATCCAAAAGAAATGAGGAGAGATAGCAATAGCTTTTCAAGAGGCAACGTTTCTTTGAAGTGTAAAAAGGAAAAGAGAACATAAAGCAGGATGTATGTAATCTTTTATTACGTGAGATGACCAACGGAGTGTCTCAAGTACCAAAAGATTCGTGGCAAAGTAACATTCTTCGAAGTATAAAAAAGAAAGATACAGTTTGAAATTTTGGAGCGTAGCCCCACCTTTCTCCAATCAAAAGAAGCGTAAGGTGAATGTTAAAGTCTTGTAGGTTCCTTCTTTACAGAAGTGTAAGCAGAAGGATAAACTTTGACGCTTTGGGTATATCTCTTTCCCGAAGAAGGGAAGACATTGACATTTTAGCAAGGCCCTTCTTTATTGAAGTATGAGAACAGTTAAACATTGACACTTTGGATAGTTGTGTTTATTGAATAAATGTGAAGGTAGATGAATACTAATTTTGCAATTGGAATGCTTCCGAAAGAAATCAGTGAAAATCATGGTATTGTTTCATCCCTAATAAGAGGAGTTTATCTTTTACTCTCTCCATGTTCTGTAAATTTAGTCTATGAACTGTCATGTTTATCCTTAGTAAGTTCTTCAGCAAATGGGGTTCGTCTTGAAAATTCCAACAACACCAACGTGTTATTACGTGGGGAGCAGTTTAGATAACCGAGTTCATAGAATGACTTTCTCTCTCTCTTTTACTCTTTTACTTTTTTTCAGTCATTTGACTGTGGCCATGCTGGAGCACCGCCTTTAGTCGAGCAAATCGACTTCAGGACTTATTTCTTTGGAAGCCTAGTACTTATTCTATCGGTCTCTTTTGCCGAACCGCTATGTTACGGGGACGTAAACACACCAGTATCGGTTGTCAAGCGATGGTGGGGGGACAAACACAGACATACACATATATATACATATATACGACGGGCTTCTTTCAGTTTCCGTCTACCAAATCCACTCACAAGGCTTTGGTCGGCCCGAGACTATAGTAGAAGACACTTGCCCAAGGCGCCATGCAGTGGGAATGAACCCGGAACCATGTGGTTGGTAAGCAAGCTACTTATTTCTTTATTGCCCACAAGGAGCTAAACATAGAGGGGGACAAACAAGGATAGACAAAGGAATTAAGTCGATTATATCGAACCCAGTGCGTAACTGGTACTTGTTTAATCGACCCCGAAAGGATGAAAGGCAAAGTCGACCTCGGTGGAATTTGAACTCAGAACGTAGCGGCAGACGAAATACCGCTAAGCATTTCACCCGGCGTGCTAACGTTTCTGCCAGCTCACCGCCACACAGCCACTCCTGCGCCTTGACTAGATACTTTATCAGTGGATCGAGTGTTTGTATCCCGCTCTTGACACTATTCATTGTTCATAACTAACAAATTTGACTTTTGTTTGTTCAGGAAAACCCAGCTGTAAAGAAATGATAGTAATAACGATGTGGATAATAATGGTGATTGTTTTTTGCACAGTAATGATTGTAGCAATAACGGAAATGTATTGTTGCTTGCTCTGATGGCCCACCAGTCGTGACGGTCCCATCTTTTTTCTTATTTCTATAAAACTCAGAATCACGTTATCGAACGTATCCTTTTGCATAGCAGTACGGTGTTATTTTGGGGGCAACTTGGCTGCTAGTTCTGACACTTCGAATAACCACTTAGAGGTTTCCTTTTTGGCTGGTGGGGCGGTTGTTGATGTTAATGGAGTTCATAAAGTTGATAATATTTGCAGTATTGGTGATGTTGGGTGGTGTTCATGGTGTTGTTGTTGATGATGATGATGATGACGATGATGATGATGATGATGATGATGATATTAATGATGGTGATGATGATGATGATGATATTAATGATGGTGATGATCTTTGCAATCTTGATGTATAGTGTTTGCTGATGTTGTTTGCGGTGCTGGTGGTGGTGGTAGAGATGGTTGTGAGGATGTAGTGATGATGTTTAAATACTGATGATAGTATTAACTGGTGGTGGTGGTGGTGGCGGTGGTGGTGGCGGTGGCGGTGGTGGTGGTGGTGGTTATGGTGGATGTAATGGTAATGGCGATTGGTGGTAGTGTTAGTGATGGTGAGAGCGGCGGAGGAGGTGGTGATGATAATGGTGATTATGACGGTGGTGGTGGTGGTGGCTGTAGTAGTGGTGGAGCTGATGGTAACATCATGGCGATGGTGGGGTCGTGGTGATGGTGGGGTCGTGGCGATGGTGGTAGCGTTGGTGATAGTGGTAATGGTGGAGAAGATGACAGTGGTGTCGATGGTGCTGGTAAAGGTGGTTGTGGTTGTAGTATCGGTGATGGTGTTACTAATACTGGTGTTAATAATGGTGGTGGTAGTGGCGGCGGTAGTGAGGGTGGTAATTACTCTGTGGATGTTGGCAATGGTGATGCTGGTGATGGTGATGGTGTGGGTTGTAGTGATGATGATGATGATGGCGATGATGGTGGTGGTGGTGGTGGTGGTGGTGGTGGGGGTGTCGGTGGTGGTAGATAGAGGTGTTGACTGATTTGGAATTGTAAAAACGCGGCGAAGAGATTATTAAGTAAAAAAAATGTGAAACGGTATCGAAATTTTGTGGAAACGCTGGGAATTCCAGATAAAATTGGAGGCTGGGGGGAGAGGGGATAGGAAAGGAAGGAAGGAAGGAAGGAAGGAGAGGGAAACAAAAGAGAAAACGAGAGGCTAAAATGTAAGAGAGAGAAAGAAGGAGAGATATAAAGAGAAAGACGAGATTAAGAGAGAGAGAGAGAGAGAGAGGGGGGGGAAGAGAAGAGAGGGGAAGAGAAGAGAGGGTAAGAGAAGAGAGGGGGGAAGGAGGGAGATAAAGTGAAAAAGAGAAAGTGAGGCTAAGGAGATTAGGCAAATAAAACAAGTTTTAGAGGTCACCTACAGTTGAATATCGACTGTAGACATTAAGTATAACGGCATATGGTTTATACATAATCACACACACAAACACACACATACACACATACACATACACACACATACACTTACACAATACCCACACATATTTACACTCAGTGTGTGTGTGTGTACGCGCGCGTATATATATATATATATGTATATATATATATATATATATATATATATGAATAATAATAATAAATGGAGCAAAACGCATATAAACAAAAGTTCCTTTAATTCCTACATATGTTTCAAAATATATGTGCATCTATATATATGTATATATGTATATATATATATATAAGGCTATTTATTAACAGTGGGCTAGCATGCCCAGCACATTGATCTTAAGGTTGAATATTTGATTTTGCATTAAACCCCTATATTCTATGCTCTGTGAATCCAAACACCACATAGGAGGAAAGGCCAAAGTGCAACGTATTTTTGTCAAAATACCGAGGAAGTAAGCCGCCGGGTCAATGAAACCCGTATATGGCATTAAAACATAAGAATGCCTTAACCTCTTTTCTGCATATTTGATACACATAAACATGCATATATGTATGTATGTACGTGTGTACGTATATATATTATATATTAATAGAGGTCACAGAAACGACAGACAAACACCGCTTTTGCTAAAAATAAGAGTTAAAGCAACTCAAAAGCCATTTTAGCACTGTCTTAATGACTAGTTGAGTTTAACCCTAGATGTTAAGAGTTGCTGATGATAGTTAAGATGGCCTCCATCAAAATCCGAAATCTCGATCCGACTATATACACTGGGAACTTACCTCCCTTTGTGGGTCATTAAGACAATGCTTTTGTGGCGTTTGAGTTGCTTTAACTATTCTCGGTGGTGTATATATATATATATATATATATATATATATATATATATATCTGTATGTATGTATGTATGTATATATTTATACCACCGAGAATAGCCACAAAGAGGTCGAAACCGAACGGTCTGGTGGTCTCGTGACTGGAAGATGGTGACTGGAAGATGGTGACTGGAAGATATATGCTTGTCATATGTATCGCGTGCAGACTGCATCGAATAACCAGCTGTAGAAGGCGTCCTCCTGGGGTTAAAAATAGCAGTAACGTCGATTCCTACGGAACAGCTTCGTTTGAGCAGTGGATTCTTCGCATGCACAGATATTAGCTTTTAGAAGAAAGATGTAGAACGTAGCTTTGATAGTAGAATAGCAGAGAACGCTTATAGATAAAGAGTAACAGATTGTGGCTCAAAGACGAACAGAATGAGAGACACGAAGTGGTGGATGGAATCCATGTTAGAACGAGCGAATTAGACGAATATTCGTGAAGAGAAGGCTGAATCTTCCAATATATATTTTGTTTTTAAGTTTTCATTGCTTTGAACTGATTAGGTTGTGATAAAAACAATATCAGCAGTTGCTGATAGATCTATTGGAATCTTGTACTCGTTAGAGCTCCAGTTACTAACCAGGGAAGAAGAGAATAGATCAAGGAAGGTCAAGCTGTTAGATAAGAAGAAATAAACAAGTATGTTCATAAAAGTGTGTTGATTAATCGCTGCTTATCTTTAACTTGTTTCATTCATTGGACTACACCCATGCTAGAGCACCAACTCGAAGAGTTCAGTCGAATAGAACAACACCAGTGCTTAATTTTTAAGAATCTAGTACTTATTCTATCGGTTTGTGAACCTGCTATGTTATAGGAACGGAAACAAATCAACACCGGTTGTCAAACAGAGGGGCGGGAACAAAAACAAAAGCACTAGTATACACATAAACAAATATATATGTGCGTGTGTGTTTATTCAACGGACTTCCACACAGTTTCTGCTTGCCGAATTTACTTACAAAGTATTATTCGGCCCGGAGCTATAGTAGAAGACACTTTGCCTAATGCTGTTTGGTAGGATTGAACTCGAAACCACATACTTGCAAAATGATCTTCATAACCACAGAGCTATGCCTACCGCTGAATATTTTTTTTTTTTTTTTTCTTTTCATTTTTGCTACTAATGATTTAAATTCTGACTGAAAGGATGTTAACTCTTTCGAGACACGGAGTGTTTTGGTATGTGTAGAGAACGAGACCAAAGTTTTTTTTTCTGTTGAGATTGAAAAATTGAGGGGTGCATATAGAAAACAAAGGATACAGTGCCGAAAACTATTTCATTAGCATGTAAAACTATATATATTATACAGTTTTATATTATATCTACCGAAAGCCTATCCCTGATAGGCTTTTACACTTCAAAGCGTTTGTTTCATTGGGCCGGTGAATCAGCCTCGAAGTCCTTTCAGCTTGCATCACTTGGGGCCATCAATCGGCCCGGATGTCGCAAGAGGGTTAAAGTTGTTTTAATGGAAATAGCACTAAATCTCAATATTATCTCGGGAACTGCATATAAAAGGTTTGAGAACCGCAGTTTGACCTCTGTTGTGCGTTAGAGGGTCAGATTTATGATTCCTCTCGCACTTAATCTTTACTGAGAGACTTTCTACACCTGTACTTTAAGATAAACGCTGGCACTAAGTAAAAGATAACGAAATCGTAATTGGTTTGTCAAGAGATTATGTTATGAGAGATTATGTCAAGAACTTCTTTATGTCTGTTTGTCTTTGTTTGTCCCCTCTATGTAATGCCTTCATGGCAAAATTTATGAAATAAAGAGATTATGTTATCCACAGCCGACAGCCTGACTTCTGACGATTGCAAGTTAGTGTACTATTACTTATAAGTTGCAGACTATATAGATTTATTCGGAATCGAAATTCTACGTCATTACTGCCCTGAGCACCCGGAAATTAGTTGGGGGGGAAGCGGTAAGGTAAAAATCAGATTAGCAATGGAGTGGAACTGCAGATATATATGTATACAATAAGTATATACATATATGTTCGTATATGCTGATGAATTTAAACACACACACACACCTTGTGTTTGTGCTGTGATTTCGTGGGTCAGCTGCGTTTTTAAGCATTAAACAATATATCCTCAATGCACTGGAAGTAGGTCAAGTGAGACAGCTCACATCCGGTCCATTTTCAGAGCGACATCGATGTTTCTTCATTGTTGTGACTTTTCAATGCCGCGTACCGATCAAGACCTGCTGCAAGACATATCGCCGACTATGACTATAAGCTAAATGGTTTGAAAACCATCCGCTAGCATGTTCCAGCGCTTCTTGCCTAGGACTTGCTTTCAATTGTTTCAACACCAAACACATTGAAAATTTATTCTCTTACACATAGAGACACAGCCAACCCACGAACTAACAACCCTCACACCTTATGTATGTGTGTTCGATTGTGCTTCTGTACTTCGATGCACTATGCGTCTATATGAAAGGACTTCCCAAGGCTTAATACCGCCATATTTAGCGTTCTCAACAAAAACTCCACGTTAAGTTGGATATATAGATTGCTTTTTGTTACTAATACTGCTTTCGTCGGTAATAATACTACATGCATATGTCTGTGAGTGTGCGTGTGTATGTACGTGTGTGTGTATGTATACATATATATGTATGTATATATATATGTATACACACACATTTGTAGTGCACCTATTTTACATACAAGATACACTATATATGTGTGTGCGTTTGCGTAAGTGTATGTGTGTGAGTGTGTGTCTATGTGAGTATGTATGTATATGTCACATTTTATATAAATCACAATTTTTAGCAAATTAACCTAGACATTAATGCATTAACGAAGAGGAAATATTTCTTTTCAACAAAACAATGACTTTCACAAACCTAATATCCTCGCCATCTTAAGAAATATTTTTTTTTAAATTTCCCTTTGAAAAAAATTTGTAAACGTCGGAAATATGCGTAGACAGGTTGGCCCGCAACCGGTTATAGCTAAGTCTGCTGTCATATGGCGTGGCTTCATCCGTAGCAGCGAATCCAGGCAGTTGAATGGAAATTTACATGGATTTTATATATAAAAAATGTTCAAGAGAAACACATACATACATACATAAATAGATACATGTATCATGTGTGTGTGTGTGTGTGTGTGTGTGTGTGTGTGTGTGTGTGCAGTTAGAGATGGAGATATGTATGTATGTATGTATGTATGTATCTATCTCTATATACACGCGCGCACGCAGACATATAGTAGATAGATAGATAGATAGAAAGATGTACATAAATATATATATATATATATATATATATATATCCATATATATATATGCAAACGCATATACACACATATACATATATACTTATATATATGTGTTGTCAGCATAAGCCTAAATTTATATATACATACATACACACATGCATGCATATACACATACATACTTGCTAACACACACAAGCACACATGCTCTCTCTTTCTCTCTCGCGCGCGCGGGCCCAGTTGATGTTGTCTACGTTCCAATGAAAGTTCCTTGTTCCTGATTTAGAAGCTGCTTCTTCCTCCATCGGTGAAGACTCTGAGAAAAAAATAGCCAAAATATACATACATACTTACATACATACACACATATGTTACGTGTGTGTGTGTGTGTGAGCATGAGTATGTATGTGCGTCGGTATGTGTGTATGTGTGTATGTATGAGTCTGTGTGCTTGCGTGTGTATATGTGCGTATATGAACTGATTGCATGGAATAGGTAAGTTTATGGCAGGTAAAAGCATTACAAGGCGCTTGTAATTTGAAAACTGCCTTGGAATACTGTCAACAACGAACAGGCAGTTGAATAAACGAAGCAGACTTCAACATTCCTATGAAGATTAAACAGAGGCCGCAAATTTCTACAATTTTGCTCTTCGGGTGATGATTCTGCGGAGAGATCTTTCAGCAATTGAAATCGTTGTTGTCTGTCATCGGTAATCTCTGACTGATCAAAGTAGTCCAACCATGACCATCTTGTCTTTGTACGGATTTCTACGACGCGTGTGTTTACAACAATCTCAGTTCGGCCGCTTCGCGCGGGTGTGATTCGGTTACTGGTAGTAGTAGTAGTAGTAGTAGTAGTAGTAGTAGTAGTAGTAGTAGTAGTAGTAGTAGTAGTAGTGGTTGTAAATTAAATGAAGCGACCATGTTAACACAAGAATTACTTTGAGCCTGTTTCACACCGATATCACCATTTCTGATGCAGCATTTATTACGACTGGAATAATTTGAAAACGGTTAACTTGTCTGGGAACAACGGCAGCCGGTAGCAAATAATTCCAGGACCGAGATTTTCACAACTTATTCCTCGCCTAATCACACACACAAGCACGGAAATACCCTCTCTCGATCTTTCTCTCTCCCTTTCACCCACTTACTTTTATATATGCTTCTCCCAAACACAAACAAACACACATTTATGTACATACACATGCACACACAGATTAAAAACCCAGTAGCACAGTACGCATATGTATGTATGTATGTATGTATGTATGTATGTATGTATGTATGTATGTATGTATGTATGTATGTATGTATACAGATACGCTTTCAAAGGCCTAGTAATACAAACATACATACATAAATACAAACAGACACACACAAATTCAAAAGTCCCTGGCACGAAAATCTTGGACTGATCTGCATGTTCTGTCCTTGAGCGAGACACTTCATTTCACGCTTTTTAAAATCTGCTATGGTGAAATGTGTGTGGAGGCGCAATAGCCCAGTGGTTAGGGCAGCGGACTCGCGGTCATAGGATCGCGGTCTCGATTCCCAGACCGGGCGTTGTGAGTGTTTATTGAGCGAAAACACCTAAAAGCTCCACGAGGCTCCGACAGGGGATGGTGGCGAACCCTGCTGTACTCTTCCACCACAACTTTCTCTCACTCTTACTTCCTGTTTCTGTTGTGCCTGTAATTCAATGGGTCAGCCTTGTCACACTGTGTCACGCTGAATATCCCCGAGAACTGCGTTAAAGGTACACGTGTCTGTGGAGTGCTCAGCCACTTGCACGTTAATTTCACGAGCAGGCTGTTCCGTTGATCGGATCAACTGGAACCCTCGACGTCGTAAGCGACGGAGTGCCAACATATTGAAGAGTATGCTTTTGCAATAGAAGAATAGAAAATAACAATATCCAGTTTAGAAGACAAATAAGGATACAGGTAAGACATCTAGATGTGATAACCTGGATTTACTGTTTGGTTAGCACTGAAGGCGGGATTCACATAAAAGCCACTATCCGAAAATGTGTTAACGACTATACTTATCTATGAGACAGGATGTAGTGGCCAAAATTCAACTGTATACACTTCAGGTCCTAGAAAGAATAGTCCTGGGGACCAAAATATAAAAATTTACAGTGCTGTAGTGGCCAGTAATCACTAATGATATGAAAGCGTACTCAGAGAATGTTCCTGTCAAAACTTGTGTAAAATGGTCGCGGAACTGATCAGACGTAATGATCTGAGACAGAGAAAAATATTGTGCAAAGTAATAGAAATCAATTGTCCAGCAGACATGAACATAATGTTGAAGATAAAAGAAAAGAAAAAATCTATGGCGAACTAATGAATAATCGGCAGATGTTACATCAGGACTGCATGCATTTGTGATAACTAGGGCAAATTAGGTAATTAGCTGCTGCTGTAACAATCTTGAGAAACTGGGCTTCACAAAGCCAGTAAGGATACGGCTAGAAAATTACAATTACATGCTATTAATGGAACTGAAATTATGTTGCACATTCCAGAAGTTTAGCAAGTAGTATAATGTGATGATTGCCACATCTTGTCAAATGATAGTCGTCTTACATTCATCCTGATTGTTCTGATTTACTTTCATCCTTGCATATACGCAGATATCCATTTCCATAGGACTTTATAGAATACAAAAAAAAGGGATCAAGAAATGAAATGATAGTGAGACTTTTCAATGTCTTCGGATTTAAGAGACAAAAGCTTGTTAACATTTTAACCATTCTTTCTCTCGCTATCGAATGTCCCAGTAACAAGCATTGCAATGATAACTGGTATTATTTTGCAAGTTTTATGCCAGAGTATCTTCCCTCTAGAAGAGCTACATTCCACGACAGGGACTACTGTTCCTGGTCAAAACAGGCCGAGGAGAAATGGTAATTAAAGATTTTATTAGGGGCTGATTACACGCTCCCCACAACTTTTGTACTCTCAAACATGCAATATGTGTGCACTTCCAAGTAATGCCGACTTTTGCAATCATTATTATTATTATTATTATTATTATTATTATTATTATTATTATTATTATTATTATTATTATTAGTGTGCAAAGAACAGAAAGTAAAACAGAATAAGAGCTAATAAGGCAGCTACTGCGTGATCGCTCAACCTGCCAGGACTAACGACCAAATCACCTTCAAATCAAGCCAAATTAATTAAAGCATAGGAATCCATTGAATAATGTCTTCAAAAAAGACGGAGTAGTCATGGTTCAAATGTCTTTGATAAAAGGGCCTATTGAACCCTCTCTACCGCCAAAGTTGACTCTAAACTTCAACAGAAAATAGGAGAACTGCTTGAATAATGGAGATTTTGATACACCGTGTCAGAATAAAGTATATGGTTAATATTTCTTCCTCAATTTGGCACGAGCCTCGTAATTTTTTGATGGCAGCTGGAAGTCGATTTTGTCGACCACAGTAGTCAACTAGTACTTATCTTATTAACACCGAAAGGATGAAAGGCAAAGTCGATTGGGCAGCGTTTGAACTCAGAATATATGATATACTTAATATTGATTTCAAGTTATGGCACAAGGCCAGCAATTTCGGAGGAGGGGATAAGTCGATTACTTCAACCCCAGTGCTTAGGTTGTATTCGTTTTCTCGACTGCGAAAAGATGACAGGCAATATCGACTTTGGTGGAATTTGAACTAGAAACGTAAAAATGGATGAAGTGCCGCTAAGCCTTTAGTGCGGCACGGTAATGATATGATTAATATTAATTTCAAATTTTGGCACAAGGCCAGTAATTTCGGGAGGGTGGGGGGTAAGTCGATTACATCGGCCTCCAAAGTTCAACAGGTACTTATTTTATTGAGCCCCGATAAGGATGAAAGGCAAAGTCGAACTCGACGGAATTTGAACTCAGAACACGACGACGGGCGAAATGCCGCAAAGCGTCTCATCCGGCATGCTACCGATTCTGCCCAGCTTGTCGCCTTCGATATGATTAATATTGAAATGACTTTTGAGCTGATCAATATTAAACTACTACTACTACTACTACTACTACTACTACTACTACTACTACTACTACTACTATTACTACTACTACTACTACTACTACTACTACTACTACTACTACTACTACTACCACTACGACGACGATGACGACGACGACGACACAAGAGAGTATGGAACCTGGACCTCGGCGTCAGCTTATCGATATTTGATACAAGCCTACGGTGCTGTTGAAATGTCCGCCTTATTGATATGAAATTGATTATATTACGAGTGCTTGATAAACATCAGGTTTCATAACTGTAAATCTTATTTCAACAAAAGCTGCGAAGTCTTTCTTTTTTCTTCTTTGGTTTCTTCAATCCAGTTTCCTGTAGAATGTCAAGTCACTGTTACTTTGGTAATATGTCGCAGGGTAAAAAATTAGGATCTTACATAACTGGATGATAAACTGAGGCCGGATTGTTAGAGAGTATATTATTAGATAGATATGTAGGTACACGCACACATACACAACACACACACACATACGTACACGATGTTGGGGGGACAGACACACAAACATACACACACACACACACACACACACACACACACACACACATACACACACACACACACACACACACACACACGCACACGCACACACACATATATATATATATATACACATACATATATACGACGGGATTCTTTCGGTTTCCGTCTACCAAATCCACTCACAAGGCTTTGGTCGGCCCGAGGCTATAGTAGAAGACACTTGCCCAAGGTACCACGCAGTGGGACTCAACCCGGAACCATATAATTCGTAAGCAAGCTACTTACCACACAGCCACTCCTAATTGTTTTTTTCTTCACCTCTTCCACATCTGCAAATTCCGTAGCACCAGCTTTCGTCACCAGTGATGGCCTTCGAATAAAGGTCCGGATCAACTTCCAACTGTTCTTTCAGTTCACGACACACATTCAATCGAGACTACTTTTGCTATTTCGTGAGCAAGCGCGGCACAATTTTTACTGCAACTCTTTTCATTCGCAATTCTTCGATCAAAATTCGTTAGCAGGAGCTCCAGGATACACCAGTCGTATCAAGTTCGTTAATTGTTCGGTGACAGTCTTCCAAGATCAGTTCATGAATTTTCATTTTTTCTTTCGTTCGGGAGGTCGACCGTCGTCCTGAACGAGGTTGGTCTTCAAGAGATAAGTGACCATTCCTGAAGCGTGAAACCACTCGTAGACTTGTGTTTTGCTCATGGCAGCATCCTTGTAAGTTGTTTGAAGCATGACAACTGTTTCAGCCGCGGCTTTCCCTAGCAGAAAACAGACTTTCACGGAATCACGCTGTCCCTTCGCTTCAGCTATCACAAAAATCGACGAATAGAGGAGAAGCGCTGCAAAACAAAAACGCACCACGTGGCAGTCCGACTCCACTCGACGCCGCTGGTCGATAGACTGATGCCTGCGGGTCGCACCAAGTGGCTTCTAGCAGCGGAAGCCTGAACTACAGAGAACGTTTCCAGTTACTTCTGGGTACTCCTCATATTTTACTCGAGTTAACAACGACGATTTCATTTGTGTGAAAAAATAACTTATATTTTGACACGTAATCCTTAGCGGAAATTTAAAATTTTTTATTTTTTATCTTTATTTTTTTGCCGGATATGTCATTTTCCTGAAATGGCTTGTTTGTTTGCTTTCAATTTTAATCGATCTTAAGAGACTCTTCTGTGAACTAAAATAAATGTGAATTATGTCGTATCTTCTGTCATACGTACTATTGTTCTTTTGATATTTATTTCCGATAAGAATTTGTTGTTGTTCATATTTTGGATTTTGTTGTAGTTGTTCCTAAAGACAGGCGAATTTTGTATCAGATTTTTTGTTATATTTGTTACAGAAAATTTAAAATACTCTCATCTTAATTGGTTAAGGATAGCCATAACACACTCAGCAAGAAAAAGAAACAGAATTGAAAGAAGATGCTAATGAAAATGACAATAATAACAATGGAGAAATTGGCATGAGGTAGAACATTCCCAGAAAACTGCTTTTTGGGGGACAATGAGGATTTTGAGATATTAAGTATCGTGGAAAGAGACTGTTATATCGCAATACTACACAGTGGCTGTGTGAGCTACGAAATCCTCGTCGCCACTGTTATATCGCACGTTCAGATGACCTCTACTCAACTTCCCCGACGTCTAGACTTCTCCCTCTATATCTACGTATTGGGCTAGCCTACTTCATCGTCTGGGGGCATCGATACAATAGAGACCCTGTGAGATCCTACAGGTTGTTGTCCGCTCTTAGAGAATTATACGGAATAAGTGAAATCAAGAGCTCCGAGAAGTAAAATGGAATTAATGCTGGAATCTACTGCCAGCAACTCTAGTGTTGGTAACTATAAAATTACCGGATGTTTGAAATTTCAAACTAAACCATAGCCAATTTTCGAAATAAACCGTTGGAAGCTTTTTTCTTTTTTTTTTTTTTTTTCAGGTACCTTGACTGAAATTTCGGAAGTGTACTTGCCTGGCAAGTAATGTGATCTGAGACCGTGTGTTAAAAGTAAAACAATTCCTGCGTGGACGATACACATTAGTCATTCAGAAACACACAAAAACTGTTAGCTGTATTTAAAAATTCATTATTTGGTGTCGTGTCAGTGACCGGATCGCAAATTGTTGCGACTCAAACTTTGACACCAAATAATAAATATTTAACTGAAGTTAACAGTTTTTATCTTTTTAAATTGCTAATATGTCTTCTGCGCTATAATTGTTTAAATTACAATCATTGCCAGATTTAAGTAAAGAGAGGCTCAAGTCTATTCCACTTTTGAAGCCATCCCAATAGACCTTCTACACTGTCAAAAATATTATATAAATTAACCGGAAGCCTCCTTGATTTTGCTGCCCTAAGCTTCTCGGTAAATACGGCACTGACTGAAAAGTTTCTATTTTACTGTGTATATTCCTAACATAATCTGTCTTTCATTCTTATCGCCGTAGAAATACTTTTCATGATAAAAAGGCTACGGGGTGGAGAGGGGCGGATTTACTGGCATTCCAGGCCGACTTCAAGAAAAAAATAAGACAGATGTAAACTGGGCAATTATACAAAAAATATGATATAATGTAATTTATTATATATACTTTTCATACGTCAATTTAATTCGCATCTCAGATTTATGGATCATGTGTTATCTCGCTCAGTTTTCATTGGTTAATAGATGTAGCTTGGACGGCCTACATCGACACTTCAAAGTGTCTGTGAAGGTGATAACAGCGAGTATTTGCAAATTGCTATCACACACACACACACACACACACACACACACACACACACACACACACACACACACACACACACACACACACACACACACACACACACAAACACACACACACACACACACATTATCGTATCTAGAATGTATGCCGCCCGGGGCGGCCTTCCGTTTGCTGCCCCCGAGACCCCACATATTGCCTACAGCATACCCAAAAGTGCCGCCCGGGACGGACCGCCCCTACCACTCTCCAGCTACGCTAGTGCATGCATACACACACACACACACACACACACATCCCTTTATCCCTTTACTAGTTTCAATCATTGGACTGTGGTTATGCTGGAGCACCATACTTCACTAGTTCTCAAGAGCTTAGACTTTCCTGTCAAGGCACAATTCAAGAGGTTTTGAACTGGAACTTCATTAGATGCTTGGTAAGATAATCTAAATCCGTGAGCAACACTTATTTTATTCTCAAGGGGTAAAAATGCCCAATCTTTTTTCCGCTGTTTTCACAGCTGTACTGCATTCGAAATTTCCTTTCACGTCTGTAAAATATAAACATAATTATAAATATACGCCTTGAAGGGTTTTAGTCGAACAAAAACAGACACAAAGAAACACATGCATGTACATATACACATATATAAATACATACATGCAAACAGAAAGTCATATATATATATATATATATATATATATATATATATATAATATCTTTATTGCCCACAGGGAGCTAGAAAACTTGGTTAGAAGAACTACAAAGCTGCTCACAATGTACAACGCATTCCGTCCTAAAAGTAATACCGATCGACTCAATCTACCTAGAAAGGAAGGTGACAGAGGATTACTAACTGCAGAAGACACTTTTAGTACTATGATGCTGGGTTTGAAAATTTACGTTGTGCTGAGTAAAGAAAGAATACTTTTGGCACTCAGATATACCCCAAAAAGTGACTGGAACAGTATGAGAATTCAAAGAGGAAATGAAGAACAGCAAAATAAACAAGCGGATAGAAATGCAATTGTATGGTTAATTCATGCAACATACTGAGAGTGTTGAAAGTGAAGATCGCTGGTTTTGGTTAACGGACAGGAACTTGAAATGAGAGACAGAAATGCTAATTATAGCCGCTCAGGAACAAGCTCTTAGAATAAATCTGATAAAGACATAGATTGACAAAAGTTATTCAGACAACAAATGTAGAATCTGCAAGAAAAGAGGCGAGAGTATTAATAACATTTTGAGTGGCTGCAGTATACTAGCACAAAGAGGTGTATTAGCGCAGACTTGACCGTGTAGGCAAAAGAGTGCAGTGGGGTGCTAACCGAGTATGTGGCTTCAGAACAACAGAAAAGTGGCATAAACATGAACAAGAGGCTGTGATAGAAAATGAGAATTACAAGATCTTGGGAGACTTCGCCATAAAGACTGACCATACTATTGAGGCAAAAAGATCAGGCATGATTATAGGGGACAAGTGAAGATCATAGATTTTGCAAATCCCAATGATAGCAGCGTCAAGAGGAAAGATATTGAAAACTTCAGAAATATCAGTATCCAGCCAGAGAGCTGAGGAAATTGTGGAAGACCAAGGCAACAGTTATTTCTGTAGTAATTGGTGCACTTGGTGCAACGACCAAAATGCTGCCTAAAAGACTGAAAGAAACCGGAATTGAAACTTGCATTGTCAACGTGCAGAAAACTACTCCCTTATATTCTGCAAGAATCCAAAGAAAGATTCTAGAGATATGAGGAGACTTGTTATCGCCAAACCTCAATATTAAATACTTGCTAGCTAAATTAACATGCACTAACGAAATGATAATAATGATGATGATAATAATAATAATAATAATAATAATATTAATAATAATAACAACAACAATAATAATAATAATAATAATAACAACAACAACAACAGCAACAGCAACAACTACAACAACAACAGTAATAATAATAATAATAATAATAATAATAATAATAATAATAATAATAATAATAATAATAGTAATAATGGTTTCAAATTTTGGCAGAATGCCAGCAATTTCGGGGGAGTGGGTAAGTGGATTACATCGACCTCAGTGCTCGGTTGGTTCTTATTTTATCGACCCCGAAAGGTTGAAAAGCACCGTCAATCTCATCGGAATTTGAACTCAGAATATAAAACCGGAAGAAGTGTCACTAAGCATGACGACAACGACGATGATGATGATGATGATGATGATGATGATGACAACGATGGCGAAGACAGTGACGATGACGTCGATGATGATAAAGAGGAGGATGAGGAGGCGGATGGTGATGACGATGATGACGACAATGATGCTGCTGCTGCTGCTGCTGCTGATGATGATGATGATGATGATGATGACAACGACGATGATTATAATGACGATGAAATTAATAAGAATAATAACAACGAATAAAAATATAAATGCACAAAATATAATTCTTAATCATGGAACCGTTTCTAACTCCTTCCACTGTTTGCCTTCTTACTCAACTATTATCGATTTCTTTAGCAGACTATTGATTTCTTTCATAGTCACAATTTTTCGTACAAGACAACGTTGGTCTGCGAAACATTTCCATTTTGCTTCGTCAAAGTAAGTAAACAACAACAACAGTGATGATGATTTCTTCATACTCAGGTATACGTAGTTATACGTTTGCACCATTCGCAATAAACGATAGGTCGCGAATCTAAGAGGAATACTCCTTAAAGCCGTTCGAAATGTTGGATATATCAGTGAAAACTTATTCAAATCATACCTATCAGTTTTAAAAATTCGGTAATGAGATAATTGGATCCTATAAAGAAGCGGTTGTGGTAGCAGACCACGAAACATGGTTGAAATTCCTCCGAAATCAATGGTTGTCAGTTGTATTTTATTCGTTGTGATGCAGTGGAGATCAAACTGGAAATTACTGGAGCAAATCGGGTAGAAGCATATTCAAAGCTCTACTTTAACATTAAAACTGTTTCATAAAAATATAAAAGGCTATTCTTCATCTCATTTTATTGATTATAAAATTAATAAGACGTTTGCAAGACGTTCAAACATGTGATATTTCTAGTAACAGAATTGATAGGAAATTAGTTTACTTTAATAAATGATTATTTGAAAGATATAAGCACGCATAAGCATTTGATTTATTTTCTTTATTTTGCTGAAGTTATAAACAAGAGCTACAATGTTCTTAGACTCATTTGTCCGGAGTAGCTTTGGCTGAGAAGGCACAACAATGTCGAAACAATGGTCGTCCTAATTTCTCCTTACGCTAATGAATTGGTTGTGTTAGGAAAATATATTCGTCTGTAGGAAGTTGATCTCCAGTGACGAAATACAACAGCGATTAGCATATTTACGTTCGAATATGCCGGAACGTTTTAAGAATGAATTAGTAAGTCGTGTTCTTTCATTTTAATCACAATATTATAAAATAGTGGATTTGTTTATTATTTCAGCGGACAAATTGATTGTTTATCAGTTTTGATATCTACCAACCAATTAAAAATCGTAATTTGCACTCTGTACAGTGAGATTTTAAATGATGATTTGCATATTTATTTTTGATATATTCCAGTAGATTCGGACGCAGATATGTTTGTCAGTGTTGTGTACGTAATGGTCTTAAAGCGAAGCTCGAAACTTATTGAAATCAGAAAAAAATAGTGACACGTTAATAACCACCTCGTGAATGCACCGTAACATTAAAGTTAGAAAAAAAAAAGCAGTTGCACACAGTTCTTTCACTTTTTTTTTTAAGACAATAAAGAGAATTTACAAAGGGTTACTGAAAAGTTCCTGGCTTTAAGGATATCGCGAAAGGGCTTGTCGGAGACCCAAACTTTTGAATTCTTTTACTGGGCTTAGAAAAACTTAAGGACTGCTGCAATAAGTGTATGAATCTGAGAGGGGATTATGCCGAATAAAATCATAATTAATTGATTGCCTAGTATTTTCTTTTACCCAAAGCCAAAAACTTTTCAGTTAAAATCTGACTGGTATCAGTGCTTTGCACCTTTGTTGTCAAATGGTTCAAGATATACAATAAAGAAGTAAATTAATTAATCGATTGATTAATTTTCTCAATGTAATCAAACTTACAAAGTATTGGCAGCTGAAAAACAATCAATATTTGGGAAATAATTAGTATCGTTAATATTTTTGTTAAAATAACACACAATATCTTATCTTTTATATTTATACACACACACGCACATACACGCACACACACATGCACACACACACATGCACACACACACATATATATATACATATACATATATATATATATATATATATATATATATATATATATATATATATATATATATATATGTACTTTATTTAAAAGCTGCAGAAATATAACAAAAAAAACGTTATATATATATATATATATATATATATATATATATATATATATATATATATATATATATATATATATATATATATATATACAGGGAGACGCATAGACAGACAGGCAGATAGATAGATAAATAGATAGATGGATGGATAGATAAATATTGACCGAATTGGCAGGGCAAGAGAGCATTGTCGACTGTACCATAATTGTTTCCAGAAGCGGAACCGTAACCAATACTGTACGTGATGTTCATACAAAAGGACTCATTTGGATAATAGAAGAGTCGCTATTCCCATTCAATCTCCATTATATGTACATAAAATACATACATACATATATATATATGTGTGTGTGTGTGTGTGTGTGTGTGTGTGTGTGTGTGTGTGTGTGTGTGTGTGTGCATACATGTGTATATGTGTATATACATATGTAATGTATATAGGCATGGATACATATAAACACACACATACTTTTCCATCAAAGTGTGAGTGCGTGCTTATGAAGAGGTTCCTACTTTCCTATAAGGTATTAGCTTTATTCTTTAAGGTATTTGTGTTTCTATGTATGTGTGTGTTTATATATGTATATAAGCATACATGTGTGTATATGTAAATGTATATGTGTTCGTGTGTGTGTATGTGTGTGCGTGCGTGTGTGTGTGTATGTATGTGTGTGTGTGCGTGCGTATGTGTGTACGTGTGTGTGTGTGTGTGTCTGTTTGTGTGTGTGTGTAGTTCTGTGTAAAGCGATGCAGAGGCAGACACACACACACATACACACACACACGTATATATATATATGACGGGCTTCTTTCAGTTTCCGTCTACCAAATGTACTCACAAAGATTTGGGCGGCCCAAGGCTATAGTAGAACACACGTGTTCAAAATGCCACACAGTCAAACTAAACCCGGAACCATGTGATCGAAAAGATGATTTATTACCACACAGCCATGCCTACGCCTACGCCTACATAGAGACGGGGTGCTTATATGTATCTTTTACGCAATGTTTGATAAAATCTATAAATATACTCTTTTGCTTTTAAAATAACAATTGATTTCTGCAACTGTTTTTTTTCCCCATAGATCTTTAAGCTTCGTCTGATGCGTTTATATTTCTTCAGAAATTCTTACACGGACTTTCCGTCAGTTTTCTGTTATTTAATAGGTAAACTGTATCCTATATATCACTTTGACTTCTTATATATTTTGAGCTTCAAGACTATACTTCCTACGGGTTGCAATGTACGGTTTTCTGATCACTACATCATGACTTGTAGCGGAGGCGCAATGGTCCAGTGGTTAGGGCAGCGGACTCGCGGTCATAGGATCGCGGTTTCGATTCCCAGACCGGGCGTTGTGAGTGTTTATTGATCGAAATAAATAACTCAGCTTTCAGAATCATATATAAATCTAGTGTCCAACTTTTTTTAGTCTCCAAATATTTCATTTTTATTTTTCAGTTTTTGGCAATGAGGAGTGTTGTTTGCATTTGATGAGTATCACCTGGTAGCTGATAATCTGCCGTGGGCCAGAGATCATTTTTACTGACTTCCAAATCTAGGATTACATTTTGTTTTTATTGTATTGCCTTTGTTTAATGCTGAGCTTCTTCTAGTGCCATTACTCAGATGTAAATATGTTCGGTTGTTATTGATAAATACTAGAAGCGTTGACTCAGTGGATCGCTTAACAGTCCTAACGACTTATCGCTTTTGCTATGGGAGTTTGAAAAACAAAGCAGTCTTTTCTTGAAACATTTTATTAAGAAGACATACCAGTTATCTATACCTCCCATTTCATAATACACATAATTACTGTGGTTACTGCTTTAGTCATAAGCGAGGCAAAATCGTGACAGTCGGAGTCTGGTTTATTGCACACGTAGTCCAATACATACTGTAGATATATGTATTCGGGAAATACGTCTGTTTACTATTATTTGTGCATTGTTCCCACTTTAAGAAATGAAATTACAATCAACAATCTTTCTGTTGTGTTTAAGCAATATCGGTTTCTGTAATAATTGTTTTGTCGTGAAATAATTTAGCTCAGGGCGAAGTTTGACCAAGTGTAATTTCATTCTATTCATATAACCAACACAAGGATGTGTTTTGTTTTGTTTTTTTCCTCTTTTAATTATTGAATAGCTTCGACGTAAGTCATTACCATGTTTACAACACCAAGAAAAATGCACTTTATAATTTCGATTTCTTCTCTAACTCTAACTAATAGCATTCCGTTTACCTTTGTCGATGTTGTTTTTTCATCGATTCTTTCCAATGTTGTCCATACTGCTGTCATTTCAAGCTCTGTTATTTCTTGTGATTCTTCGCATGACGAATTCATATTTAAGACAAATATTGAAACGATCATGAATAAAACGTATCGTCAAAGAATGCGATCCGAAGAATAACAAATCATTTAACAAGGTAGATAGTGGGGACATTAATGTCCAAAACGGTAATCATCGCACATAAACAGATAGTCCCTCATATTATGCTTGTATGTCTATACGTGTATACAAGTGCATGCTATAGACTAAAATTTTGTAATGCTTTAAATATTTTTACAGTTCGATTAATGAAGAAGAAGAAGAAGAAGAAGAAGAAGAAGAAGAAGAAGAAGAAGAAGAAGAAGAAGAAGAAGAAGAAGAAGAAGAAGAAGAAGAAGAAGAAGAAGAAGAAGAAGAAGAAGAAGAAGAAGAAGAAGAAGAAGAAGAAGAAGAATGTCAATAATAAAAACGCTATATTGAACATAGTGTTTTTCTTTTACTTGTTTCAGTCATTTGACAATAGTCATGCCGGGCCACTACCTTCGAGAGTTTTAGTCGAACAAATCGACCCCAGAGCTTACTTTTTTCAGCCTAGCATTTATTCTATCGGTCTCTTTAGCCGAACGGCTAAGTTACGGGGTGTAACCACATCAACACTAGTTGTCGATGGTTGATGGGGAGACAAACACAAACTCAAAGTCACAGACAGACAGACACACACACACACACACACACATACACACACACTTCTTTCAGTTTCCATCTACCAAATCCACTTACAGGGCTTTGGTCGGCCCGAGGTTATAGTAGAAGACACTTGCCCAAGGTGTTACGCAGTGAGACTGAACACAGAACCATGTGGTTGGAAAGCCACGCCTGCGCCTATATATATATATATATATATATATATATATATATATATATATATACATATATATTGGCGTGCGTGTGTTTGTGTGTATGTAATGATAGATAGATAGATAGATAGATAGATAGATAGATACATACATACATACATACATACATAAATATGTATGCATGCGCTTGGAGTGGATGAATATGTATGCATTTAACCCTCTGTGGGCGAGTGTGGTGTGTGTGGGTAAAGCATTTCTTATTTTAACCAATTTTACAAGCCAATATTTACCTCCACCTTTCCCTCTAACTCCCTGAGCTCTCACATAACGCACCCAGGTCAGTCTGCTTTTCCAATTTATTTCAGTTAAAATAATAATACATTTTCTTTTCTTTTTTTCATTTTCTATACTTCTCTTCCACACCAAATCAGGAGTTGCTGTTCTTCTATTAAATTTAATTAAAATGAAATCTATCATCTCTTCTTTTTCTTATTATTTCTTCTATCATTTTTCAAGAGTGTTTAACAAAATTAGTCAGTTAGGCCAGTCTTCTACTTTTCAGTAAAATCTACGCCAATAACTAGATTGCCTGTCTGAAACAAGCATTTACTGGCTAATATGTATCCCCGACAACAACCATAACCTCCCTTACGTAACACGTCAAATCTTTCCCATATTCAAATTATATTTGCCTCATATATTAAAAAAAAAATTATCATGGAAGTTTTACATTCCAGATCTAAGTGGGAACTGCTATTACCTAGATGGATCGAAAGACTAGTCTTTTTTTACTCCATTTCTTGTTTTCGCTTTTATTTTTTTTTCTTTCTTTCTTTGTTCTGTACCAATCTTTATCTCTCTGAGAAAATATTACCCCGATCTCAAAAGCGTCTCTGACAGAATGCGTTTCCGCCTCTCACACGTATCGCTTTTTTTTTCTCTCCCTACTTCAAAGATTAAGATGGATGTAATATTGTTTTCAAATATTTTCTCATCTCCTAAGTTACTCTAACACTTGTTTAGTACAAGCCCACAGGGATTAAAACGAGGCTTCTAAAGCCGGCCAGTTTGGTGGCACGTTCTTTCGAAATAAGAGGCGTGTCTACAGAAGCTGGAGCTTAAGTTATGAGAAACAACCCCTCATATGATCGTATCACGATAGATACATCAATTCCATTTTATTTTTATGGGGAGCTAGCATAACTCCTGGTATAACATCATTAGATGCTTTTTGTAGCATGTATTCAGAACAAGCCGTTGTTTGGAAGACATCTGAGCCTGTAAATGCTTGTTTCAGACAGGTAAACTGACATCTGACAGTTCAAAGAAGACTTCAAAACTAAATAGTAGCGACTTTCCCTTAAAAACTGACAAAATTTGGCACCACGCTGTTATCAAGTACCTGCAGAGGGTTTAGTCTCCAAAGACATTCATGCAGACATGGTTGCTACAAGAGGAGATGATCCTCCAGCTTTATCAACAGTGTAAAAGTGGGCAACTGAATTTAGAAGGGAAAAGAAGAATCCTGAAGATAACCCAAGGTCTGGACATCCTGCAACTGCCACCACCGAGCAAAACATTGATCGCATTCACCACATGGTGATGGATGACAGGCAATTGACTATAAATCAAATAACCAATGGTCTTAACATATCTCGTGCGATAGTTGAGAATATTCTTCACAAGGAACTTCGCTCGACAAAGGATTCTGCTGGGTGGGTGCCATGTCTTCTGACACCTGATCAATAGCACAACATTATGGGAAAATCTGACATTATTTCGGGCAGATCCAACTGATTTCCTTGAACATTTCCTAACCCTGGATGAGTGTTGGCTTCATTACTCTAAGCCAGAGACAAAGAGACAATCTATGTAGAGGAAGCATTCCTCCTCACCTGCTCCAAAGAAGCCCAAGGTCGTTTCATCTGCAGGGAAGGTGATGGCCTCAGTTTTGGAGGATGCAAAAGCATTGTATTTATCGACCACGCCAAAAGGGCCATGCCATCAACGGAGAGTACTACGCCAGTTTGCAAATGGATGAAAACTTCTTCACCAGTGAGATCCAAGCACTACAACACCAATGGAAGAAGAACGTGGATTGCAAGGCGAACTATATTGAAAAATAAAAACCCCGTTTGGTCACATTCCATGAGAATATCTTGATCAACCTATGAATTTTTCAGCCGACCCTCGTCCGTATATCAGTATGTATTGAAGATAGATTATTAGCCTATTATACACTGGCAATAGAGTATTTGAAACACGATAACCAATTGAAATCGTAAAATACATCATTGTGAATTGTACTGCAGTTCTGAACTTTAATTATAGTTGTAGAAAGCTACAAGCAATTTCCACAGAGAATAATAGCTTTATCACTGTCTCCTCTAATTGGCTCCCAGCAGTCATCACGTGAACAATAGTATAAGCGGGTTTTCTTGCTTATTTATTATTTTTTTTTTTTTCGTTTTAGTTTTGATCTACTTGCCTAAAAGTCTAATATATTTTGCGTCTTGCGATTACACACCTCTCAATACGTCCCCTTCACGAAATTGAAATTATGTTTTACACCAACGCATACATTTGCACAGAGATTGATAGATTATATACATGCATACACACACATGAATCTACATTTACACACGCACGCACACGCACACGCATATACACACACATGCACACATACAGGCACACGCACACAAACACATTATCACATACATGCAGACTAACACTCACGAATAAACATACACACGTATATACACACGTATATACACACGTATATACATACATTCTCACACAAACAAATGTATTCTGTATGTATACGCATGTGCAGGCCGTATGCCTATAGTACAAGGATATATACATGCGCGCGTGTGTGTGGGATGAGTGTATGTATGTGTGCGTGCGCACGCGCATGGAGGAGAGGTTTGCTTCCCAACCGCATGGTTCCGGGTTCAGTCCCACCGTATGGCACATTCGGTAAATGTTTTCTACAATAGCCTCCATCCGTTCAATGTTTTGTGAGTGGATTGGGTAGACAGAAACAGAAAGAAGCCCATATAGGCGTAAGAGTGGTTGTGTGGTAAGTAGCTTGCTTACCAACCACATGGTTCCGGGTTCAAATCCCACTGCGTGGCACCTTGGGTAAGTGGCTTCTACTATAGCTTCGGGCCGACCGAAGCCTTGTGAGTGGATTTGGTAGACGGAAACTGCATATATATGTATAAAGGTATATATATATATTATATGCATATACACATACACACACATACACACACACAAATATATGTGTGTGTAACTTGACTTCACGTGTTTTTATGCATATATGCATATCGATATTTATCTATCATGTATATCTACATGAGGCAGGGTTAGTCTCTCAGTGGAAAATGTATGCATAAAGCGAGAAAGAATACAAAAAGAGGAGGATGATAGAGAGGGAGCTAGATGTAATTTAAGAGAAACGGCCTTTTGTACGATTTTTAGCAAGGTTGGAAAAGAGTCAGAATTTGAGCAAATTAAACGGTCGAAAATTTGAAATAGAAAGTAATAAAGACGAGAAAATATTTCTAGACTCCCCATTAATGAAAGGAAGTAAATAAAAAAGAATTAAAGTAAGAAAATATATAATTTGACATGCGTATGATGGAGATGAATTATTGGTTAAGTTCAATAAGTGTTTTTTCCACTGGTGGGGAGTTGGGATGAGGTGGCCGGGGTGGGGTTGGGTGAGTTATAGATTCATTGAAGGAACCTGGAGAAGAAGATTCAAAACTCTGATTATTTATTCCCGAAGAAATGAAGCCAAGACAGTGATGATATGTGAAGTGGAACGAGGAGGGGATAAGCAATTGGAGATTTTAGGCAGGGAAACAGAGAGAGAGAGAGAGAGAGAGAGAGAGAGAGAGAGAGAGAGAGAGAGAGAGAGAGAGAGAGAGAGAAAGAAAGCTAGTGGGAGAGACAGTAAAATAAAAGACAGATGGATAGAGAGAGAGAGGGGGGGAAGGGAGAGACATTGGGTGAAGAGTAAAAGATAAAGAGAACGAGAAGAATGCAGAGTGATAAAGAAGCCGATAGAGAAAGGACATATATATATAGAGAGAGATAGATAGATAGATAGATAGATAGATAGATAGATAGATAGATAGATAGATAGAGGGGGGAGGAGAAGGGGGAAGCTGAAACAAAACATTAAATTGACCGAATCATAAGCTGCCTTGAAATGTATCGCAAAATTAACTGTAGATTGTTCATTATTATTATTATTATTATTATTATTATTATTATTATTATTCAGTTAGTCGGGCTTGTCTATGTGGACCAGTATCCCCTCCACCGATGTCCAAGAGAAAGGTAAAAGCCGATACAACTTGGCACCTGTGACGTCGCCACTTATTTCCTACTGCTGAGTGAACTGGAGCAACATGAAATAAAGTGTATTGCTCAAGAACATAACACAGCCCGATCCCGGAATCGAACTCACTACCTCACGATCAAACCACTGAGCCATGCGCCTTCACAGTACGTTTGTGTGCGTGTATATTTATGTATATATGCAATATATAATTCATAATATAAATGCAAACAAAACCCTGCTAACTACGAAAGTCAATAAAATGGAAGCAAAATTCCAAAATTTATACTTTCTGTGCGGCCCGGTACCAAATCATTCATCTCCGGTACTGATTAGCGGTCAGGTTGTTAGGGACCCTCGTGTAGATAATTGACTTATTTGAGAGTATAAATTACTGTGAAAATTTTCCTAAATGCACCACCCACACGAAAAGCAATACTCAAGTCAATGCTTCTACATTTAACGTAGAATCTGTCTACTGTGGTGTCGATAAAATAAACACCAGTCATATACTAAAATGGATTCATCGACCACACACTCCCTTCTCCTCATTCATGAACGTGTGGCTTGGTGCCAATGGAAGACATCATTATTTTCATAAACAACTCTGTGAGCAAATTTGTCATTAGTATAGTACTAGTAATAATAAAATATTGAGTTCTAAACTTTGGCACAAAAACAATGTTTTAAGGATAGTGTTAGAGGATACATTCGATTGATTCTATTCTAGTGTCTTATCAGTGCATTTTTTCTTCGACCTCAGAGGGATGAAAGTCAGTATTGGCATAGCTTGAATTCGGTACGTAAAAGGCCGTATCGTAAAACTATAAAGCATTTTGTACGTGGTTGTGGCTGTGGCTGTACTGTTTCTGATAGATCGTCACTCATCGACTTTCAGTTATCTTTTATTGCTTGCTTGTTTTCAGTCAATGGGCGGCGGCCATGCTAGAACACCAGCTTGAAGGAACAAATGTACCTCAGTACAAATATACCTCAGTACAAATATACTTCAGTATTTATTTTTTATTCCTGGTACTTATATATCGTGCTAGGTTACGGAGATGTAAACAAACCGACGCCGATTGTCAAGCATTGGTGGGGAACACACAGCGTGCAAACACAAAGACGCTCGCACACACACACACACACACACACACACACATACACACACACACACACGCAATGTGTGTGTGTGTGTATAAGTGTCAGGTTTCCACGCAAAATCTAACAAATTCACTTAGAAGTATTGGTCGCTGGGACAGTAGGAGAAGACACTTGCCTAAGGAACCACGCAGTAGGACTGAACCCGAAACCACGTGGTTGCAAAACGAGCTGCTTCACTAGAGAGGAAACAAGTTTTGCCGTGGAAGGCAGATTGACAGAGGAAGAAGGCATTTAGCTGGGGAAGAGGAAAGTTTAGCTACGGATGAAGAAGAATTAAATGTGGAAGAAGAAAACTTAATGCGTGAACGAAGAAAGGTTAGTCGTGGTAGAATGTGCTCAACTGGTACTTATTTTATTGGCCCCAAAAGGATGAAGGACAAAGTTGACCTTGAGTGAATTTGAACTTGGAACGTAAAGACGGACGAAAAGTATAATAGTGACGACTATGTCTGCCAATGTGTACAACTATATCCAACAGATAAAGTATCCATGCAGAGATTCTTTTGTTATCTTATCGTATTATTAATTTCTATAAGGCAGAAGCGTTAACACGTCGGACAAAATGTTTATCAGCATGTCGTCCATCTTTACGTTCTGTGTTCAAATTCCACCGAGATCGACTTTGTCTTTCACCCTTTCGGGGTCGATAAAATAAGTACCAATTGACCCCTGGAGGTTGATGCAATCTACTTACTTCTTCCCTCGGACTTTCTGGTCTTGCACCAAAATTTGAAACCGTTATTAAGTTCTCTTATGTAAAGCGGCAAGCAGGCAGATTCGTCCGTCTCTTCGTTCTGATTTTCAAAATCCGCTGCGGTCGACTTCCCCTTTTCGGGGTCGAAGAAATTAGTTCAAATTGATCACCGAGGCAATGTAATCGAGTAGGCCCTTTCCCCAAAATTTCAGTTTGTGCCTGTAGTAGAAGTAATTATTGAGTTCTGTACTGACTAAAGGAAAAGAACTGAAATCTCGCTCAGACTTTCGACTCTTTCTATATCATCTTCACAATTCAAGCAAAATAACTCGATTATTTTTATTTCTAGATTATTATTTTTTTCCAAAATCCAACCATATTTACACATTTTGTTCGATTTTAAACAATATTTTATTTAATATTATATCTATAGAAGTGCTTTAAGAATAATAAAATTGTAGTAAAGAAATCCTAATTATCTAAATTGAATTATAACTAAATTTATTCAGTTAATATTCAATTATCGTATATCATTACTTTTTTTATTACTGCTCTCGGCTTGAACGTCACGTTGATTTGACACACTGTAAGTCTGAATAAATTTATGCAGTTGTCTTTTTTTTTTTTTTACCCTGCTAGAGCATGCCTTTTGTTCAAGAGACTGGTCAGAAGCATGAGGCGAGTGGGTTCTTTTTCTTGGTTCGATCTCTGTAAAAGGCGGAGCTTGGTAAAGACTTTTTAAAAAATTCTGTTTCAAAAAACAAAACAAAAAAATGACTATCGTGACTTATAGAATAACAGCCGACGAGAATGAACGAAAAGAGATTTTACCGAAAATGACAGTGTTCCCAGTTCTGCAGGCCAAGAAGTGGTGGCACGGTTAAGAAAAGACTCGAACCAGCGCGTAATCACGGATAATTACAAGTCCGTGACTATTGAATGCAATGTTAATACTTTTGGCCAGAGTTTTCGATGGAAACATGACACAAGAGTACTGTAACAGCATACGCAGACGACGGGATCATCATAGTATTGGATGTCTGAGAAATGGAAGCAGCATGTACCTTTCTATGGCGCCGACATTACCATGTGTGGATCATGTGTTAAGCATCGATGGACCGATTAAAGTGCTCAGCATCTGATTTAGTCAAGACGTCTTGGTGGAGACCTTACGTATAGAAACGAGCAGAGGAAAAATCTATTCTTGGAAGATAAAGCAGTTATGGCGAATGACTATATCGCTTCTATCATACATTACTAGCTGACTGACGTGCTGCAAAAACCATAAGATAGTGGCATGGCGACTAGGTTTTTTAAAGGCAGAGAGCTTTCAGACAAAATGCTTCGCGGCATTTGTTTCATCTCTTTATGTTCTCACTTCAAATCCTGTCGAGGTCGACTTTACCTTTCATCCTTTCGGGATCGATAAAATAATTACCAGTTGGACACTGGGATTCAATGTAATTGACTAGAATTGTTATCTTTCTACTTAAAGTTGAAACCATTATTAAAGGCGCCGGAACAGGCAGAATCGTTTGCATGCCGGACAAAATATTCAGGGGCATTGAATCTGACTTTACGTTCAAATTCCACCAAGGTCGACTTTGCATTTCCTTCTCTCGGGGTCGGGGAAATAAGTACCAGTCCAGTATTGTGGTTGGTGAAATCGACAAGCCACTCCGCGCCAAAATTTCAGTAGAAGGGATTATTAAAGGCAGTGAAACCAATATTAAAAATGATGAACTGACATAATTGTTAGCGCGTCGGACAACATGCTAAGCAGCATTTATTCCGGCTTTTAATATTTTGGGTATAGTTTAAGGCGGCGAGCTGGCAGAATCGTTAGCACGATGGGTAGCAGCATTTAGTCTGTTTCTACGTTCTAAGTTCAAATTCCCAATAAGATAAATACCAATCATATATACGACGGGCTTCTTTCAGTTTCCGTCTACCAAATCTACTCACAAGGCTTTGGTCGGCCCGAGGCTATAGTAGAAGACACTTGCCCAAGGTGCCACACAGTGGGAATGAACCCGGAACCATGTGGTTGGTAAGCAAGCTACTTACCACACAGCCACTAGGTTTCTTTCACTTTCTGTCTACCAAATCCACTCACATATCAGTAATAGCCATTCATAGTGAAAGACACTCTTTGGTCGACGGCTGCAGTTAAGCTAGACCACAATCTGTTTGGATAAACAGGCACATTTTTTTCTCATTGACGTTGAATCCGACCGTACCAAAGTTTAACACCAAAACAGTTAAAAACGAAAGCCAAAAAAGATTCTGGATGTCATTGGAAACAGAAAATGTTGATTTAAAGTTTATATTTATAATAATTAATTCTTAATATAAATTCCGTGCTTTCTAATGTTTATAATCGGTTTCAGTGTATTTATTTTTGGCTTTGTAAACGTATATTTTCGCAATGATCGACCATAGCATTTTTGTCGTACGATCGATTATACCAGAAATAGCAATAACGTATATGATGAG
Source organism: Octopus bimaculoides (assembly GCF_046866305.1). NCBI lineage: Eukaryota > Metazoa > Mollusca > Cephalopoda > Octopoda > Octopodidae > Octopus > Octopus bimaculoides. The sequence goes on along the minus strand of NC_142939.1, from coordinate 8,098,603 downwards.
ATCTACTACTTGTGTGAATATATCTTTGAGTTTTAGAAGACATTAGAAATATTGTCATGTTTCGTGTTTCATTTGAATGGGTTAGAGGGGGGCTTTCTGTCGTTCGTTGTTTTCGTTTATATATGAGTATATATATATGTTCTTGCCTGCTAATAGCGTAAGATTGAATTGACACACGCATGCAATCGCACGGACACTTACAAACACTCACACTAATAATACATACATACATACATACATACATACATACATACATACATACATATAGATAAACATTGATATGTACAAATGACTGAAAGGCAGTCATCTCGAGATATCGGAATACATACATGAATACATACACTCTCACACGCACACATACTATTAATATACACAGCTATATATACATATGCATATATATCAATATACTTGTACATTATATATATATATATATATATATATATATATATATATATGTGTGTGTGTGTGTGTGTGCGTGTGTGTATATATATATATAACATATACATAAATAAACACATATGCACACAAATAAATAGACACACATGCACACACACACATATACATGCATAATATACATATACACACACACACATACATACACACAAATATAGAAGGAGAGACACGGAGAGAGTGTGGCAGATAGGGAGAGAGTGAATGATGGAAATAGGAAATTAGACTGAAACCGAAGGATGGATTAAGGTAGGAGATAAAACTGGAAGAAAATGACAATCAGAAATAAAACGAAATAAGATAATGGAGAAAAAGACGAGGAAAACAATCACATTCCTTGGACTACACTATGCAATCAACCATTTTGACGTACGACTATACAAACATGCTCACACAGACCTTCGCACCCATACGCACGACACACACACACACAGACATGCACACACACACACACATGCGCGTACACAGGAAAATATACATATATACAAACATACAGAGACATCTATACACATATTTATACATATACAAGTATATGTATATATATATATATATATATGTGTGTGTGTGTGTGTGTGTGTGTGTGTGTGTGCGTTTATATGTGTGTACGTTTGTGTGTGTGTAAATATGTGTATATATAGATATGTGTGTATATATGTGTGTACATGTATACGTTTACATATATATGTATATGTGTACAACGTACACATATATGTGTATGTGGATACCCTACACTCGAAGCAACACGCTTACACACACACATGCGTGTACATACATACATATACATACATGCAAATATACGTGGCTCTGTAGTAAGAAGCTAACTTCCCAATCACATGGTTCCGGGTTCAGTCCCACTACGTCGCACCTTGGGCAAGTGTCTTCTTAACTTCATACAGCCTATGCCATCTACGCCGCTGTATACATTTTGTCAGATGGCAAGTTATAGCGAAGGCAACAAATGTTATGTTCTTAATCCCTGGAGCTTTTGAACAACCAGTGAGTAAATGGAACAAGAATTTACATCCGCAAGTTGCACAATAGGTCACCTCTGAAGCCATATTAGTAAATATATCATCGATATGCCAGTTGCTAAGGTTTCCTTTGTGTAGATCTTGTATCTGCGACTGGAATGTGTCTCTCTTGGCATAGATCCAGACAAACTTTTTCTTTTCGTTATAGAAGATTGTAGTGCTAGTACAGTAAGTCTCTTTTCTCAATGCCACCGATGATGTTTAAAGGAAATACAATGGCTGATGTAGATTGCAAGACGAACTCAGAACGAAAACAACCGGAAGAAATAGCATAAAATATTTGTCCAACGCTATAATAACGGGAAATCCACCGTCCTGTACTGGTATTATATTTCGTAGACTTCCGAAGGACGAAAGGTCACCTCTGAAGCCATTTTAGTAAATTGTACGAAAGGTACAATTTATCTTTGCAGGATTTGAGCAAATACCACAATATATTTGTCCAAAACATCTAACAATTCTGCCGAATACGATTTTGTATTGAATGTACTCTACATTATATGACGCAGTGTCTCGTAATGAAATTTCCTATATATTATGTGTATATTGTGTTCATCCTTGGGTACTCCACTATAATGTTTGTAGTGTCGAACAAACTTTTCCCTATATTGTATATATGCACACGTTCTCAGATATTCTCAGATATTTTGTATGTATGTGGGCACATCTTTTGTTACTCTACGAAGTATGTTTGCTTATTTATTGTTTTGTATGCCATTTTTTTTAATTATTCCTCAGAGCACTTATTATTATTGAAATTGTTTGCTTCCAATCTCCACATTCTGGATAACTCTAATTCCACAGGATAACTTCTTTCAGTTAGGGATATATTGTTGTTCATTCGGTTGATATATCGATTAGGAGTCATCTCTTTGCCTGAAAGTCTTTGATAATATTTAGATAATTTTCCTTAATCTCCCTATTTAGATGAATTGACATGTGCCGGTGTATAATTACCTTGTCATTCCCTGAATCCTTTGGGGAATAAATCGACTACATCATTGCCCCCTCCAAAGTTTGTTCCAAACTATTCTGAGATCCAAACCATTTGTTTCTAAAATACACATGACGTAGATTCTCATGGAATGTAAAATTCCTGCAACAGATATTCTCACAAATGTTGAGCAATGAAGAAGCTCTTGTGCAACCACACTATTTTCTAGAAATAGCAACCAAATCTTCCTTAAATTACATCTCACAGTCTTTGAAATGGAAGAATACATTTAAAAATGTAGTCTTGAATAAATTTTGTCTAAAAGTCTTAGACAGGGTACAGCTGAAACGTCTTTGGTAATCATAGGTCTGCTTAATTAGTTTTTGCAAATTACATCAAAATCTCTCATTGAATGGCTAAACTTTCTATGGAAGCTAAAGAAACATACGTTCCTTTTTTTTATTATTCATCCCCAGTACACCATTTTCTTACAGCAATAAACTGCATCTACTAATGTAACCTATTGCAAAATATGAGGATGTCTATGCGTTCTCCCGATGTGCTAGAAATATCAACCAAATCTACATCAAATTGAATATTTTCATCTTTAAAAGAAAAAAAAGAAATAGCGATAGACATATCGGTTTCAAATTTTGCCACAAGGCCAGCAGTCTCGGGGAAGTTGATCAGATCGGCTGCACTACTCAGCTGAGACTTGTTTGATCGGCACCGAAAGGCAAAGTCGACGGGGGAATTTGAACTCAAAACGTAAAGACGCACAAAATGCTGAGATGCATTTCGGCAGGCTCCGTAACGATTCTGCCAGCTCGCCACCTTAAATAGCCAACGAATAATATTAATACTTAAGTATGAATTCGAACTATATCACCATGCACTCCGTTTCACGTACGGTAGTAACATGATGTATTACATCAACATTGAGTTCATCATACTAAGACTCTTTAATGTTACTGGATCACATCAGCCAGTCTCTGTTTGCTTACTCAGTCGACTATAATACAAACACTGGATGTTGATCAGTACTTGCAAAAATGTCACACATCCTCTGTTCTCTATATTGAATATGAAACAAACATTTTCACAGAATTGCTTTTACTTTTCATTGAAATTTTTCCCATTTTTTTCTTCTCTCTCTCTCTCACACACACACACATGCACACACACACTTTCTCACTTACACACACACATACACACACACACACGTTTATCTCTATTTCGTTTATATATTTACTTAGTAATATTTTCTTCTTTTTTTTTTGGTTTGATTGTTTAAAAATTATCTATTATTTCATTGTTTTAGTATTTATAACGATAATTAACATTCCAATAGCATTATAAAATTACAATTTTCTGCAAACTACAAATCGAAAACAAAACAGTGTTTGAAAAAGAAAAAAAACACAACAGCAGACATACAAATAAACAAAAGTAAACATACATAACATACATACAAATAAATAAAACAAAAGTAAAAAAAAAAATAGCAAGAAATAAGGAAATCAGTCTAGTGTCAATAACATTAACATCTTAGATCATCATTAATGCATATATTTAGTTTTTAAGCATGAAGAATCCTCTATTTCTCTATATAACAGCTGTCTTCAAACTCGAATCTCTCATAAGGTGGGCGCTGTGAAATAAACACCATCAGCTCCCGAAATACTGGCCTCATTGATAAGGTTCATTAAATGTATTCCTACATTCATGCTTGCGCATGATGTTGCGCGCGAACACAATTGTTCTAGTGGGTGTAGGGTCTTCTCTTGTGCAGTTCTAATGCATCTCGAGTAGTTTAGTAGTTACTGGTAGGTTTGTATTTCTAAATTACACTTTAATAAGCCCGTACGTGCAGCTTTCTTCAGCAGCAACGAACAGTGATGGTCGAGTGGTATTATAAACTCGGTAAGAGTCCAATATTAGTTAAATTACTTGTAGACAAGATGAAAAAAGAAAAAGCTCTTAAATGCGACGTAAAGAAAAATTATTTGTATAAATTAATGTTGCAAGTATCTCCAATAGAATAAACTGGCCATGAGTAGGAAATATGAAATGTGCACCGCAACCACCTACATGCTTCTCTCTATATAACAACAACAACAACAACAACAGCAGCAGCAGTGGCAACAAAAGAGAAACAAGGATGATAACAATAAAATCAACAACAGATAGTCGCACATGAGAAATATCAAACTGCAAAATTGCTAGTTATATATATATATATATTGATAGGAAGGACAACAAAAGAAAGAAAGAGACCTCGATATTATGTAAATAGAGGAATTTATCTGTAAAAATATGTGACATTTATTCGGTAGCCATGATAAAACTCCGAGTTTCGGATGCCGGGGTGAGATAGCATAACAGCCAATGCTTAGAACTCTATGTAAATTCTTACTTAGGCAAATTTCAATCGAGTTTTAAGCAACATTTGTCCTCCGATTTTGGTTTGGTACCATATACATTTGAATAACTTACAGTGTGCGTATCTGAGAGCAGAATAAAGCAGACAAATTCTCATAAATTTTATTATAACATCATAAATTACAAGATCTTTACACGTTTCACTAGCGAATAGTAGCGTGTTGTGCGCAAATCGTATCGTAGACCTTTGCGTTATAACGTTCAAGCTCTTGATATTTAAAAGAATATTCTAATTCAATCCATTATTATTTATCGCAATAGGTTCGTTGACAGTGCAAAGATACATCTGTGTCTATAAAGTGAAGGGAAAATTCTTGAATAGAATTAAAGAAAAGGAACGGGAAACGCTATTATTTTTATGCTGTCAATAAAATAAAGACAAAACGATAAGGATGTGCAGCCGGGATAATTAAGAAGATTAAGAAGGTCAACCATCAAAGTTGTCATAGATGAAAGATATTTCTAAGTTAACAATGATAGATGGTTTAGAAAGCTGTCGTGATGAAAGCAGGTAACAGATTAGTTCATGAAAGATAACCGGCCATGCCTACACACTCGCATGCACACACACACAGACAGACACCCATACACGTATACATAATTTTAATTTATCCACGCCCACTCATATATGCATATATCCATACATCTAAGCATACACATCTACACATATACGAAATAATGTAAGTATGCACCTAGATATTGATACACGCACACACATATACACACATATATACACTGTCCATACTTATATCTACATGCATATATACACGCTTCCCACACGAAAAATATAGCATAGTTATAAATTTCGAGACGGTTATCAAATCAGTTTCAAATAAAATAAAAGAATTGATTTATTTATCAGGAAATGGTGTGTGTCGTTACGCATATATTGGTCTAATTAAAAAGATAAATGTATATAATAATAATAATAATAATAATAATAATAATAATAATAATAATAATAATAATAATAATACCCTTTACTTGTTTCAGTCATTTGACTGCGGCCATACTGGAGCACCGCCTTTAGTCGAGCAAATCGACCCCAGGACTTATTCTTTGTAAGCTTTGTACTTATTCTATCGGTCTCTTTTGCCGAACCGCTAAGTTACGGGGACATAAACACACGAGCATCGGTTGTTAAGCGATGCTGGCGGGACAAACACAGACACACAAACATACACACACATACATATATATATATATATATATATATATATATATATATATACGACGGGCTTCTTTCAGTTTCCGTCTACCAAATCCACTCACAAGGCTTTGGTCGGCCTGAGGCTATAGTAGAAGACACTCGCCCAAGGTGCCACGCTGTGGGACTGAACCTTGAACCATGTGGTCACAGATATGCCAGCGTCTCTAACGGAAATTCACTGAGAGCCACAACTTTTAAGGGTGACCTTACATGGCTCTGCGTTGATGGCAACTGAATCGTAAAATGTCGTTCTAAAAGTACGGAAAGTCAAGCTGACCGTAGCCCCATCTGTTGTACGAGTATATTTGTAGAAATATCCAACCGCTAATGAGAAATAAAATGTGGAAAGCAGTGACAAAAAAAGTTAGTTTGCCGTTTTCCTTTTTAAATGTTATCATTCTCTTTAAAGAAGAATAATTAGAAGAGGACAAACAAGGATTAAACAAGGATTTAACAGGCATTGAATGAGAATCTGACCGGGAGTAAACGAGAATCGCACAAAGATCAAACACATTTAAACTGGAGTGGGGGTGGGGGGTATTGAAGCTCACAAAGAAAGAGTGAGAGAGGGAAAGGGAGAGAGATATGGAGGAGAGAGCCAGTGTGTGAGAAAGAAAGAATGAAAGAAAGAAAGAAAGAAAGAAAGAAAGAAAGAAAGAAAGAAAGAAAGAAAGAAAGAAAGAAAGAAAGAAGGAAGGAAGGAAGAGTCTATGAGTAAGAACATGAGAGATGAAGGGGGAAAACCGATAGGAATTGAAAGAATTTTATCTCTGAACACAATTTGGAAAAATCCAATTCAATTTTTATTTATCGACTCGGAATGTTACCCCACTACCAACCACCATCACCACCTCCACTACCAATCCTCATCATCCGAAAAAACACCAAATAAAAATAACAAAAACTATTTAAAAAAATGAAATAATTCAGTGAAGCTGAAATAACTTCGCAGTGAGTTTTGTAGAGGATAAAATTGAATTGATATTCGATAGCCTAATCTTGGATTTAAAGAAGAATATATATATATATATATATATATATATATATATATATATATATATATATATATATATATATATATATATATATATATACACGCTAGCATACCTACTTACCTAGCTGCTTGCAAATCTACCTACATACACGCATACATACATAACTCTGTGACGAATTCAGTCATATTGAATTACAAGGACTGTGAATTTTCCAAGCGTTGATGCTTGTCTATTTGTCTTGATAGAACGTAGTTATTTCACTTCGACTCTTTTCCAAACTTTGCACACAATTCCAAATTCACCCAGCTTCACTCCCGCATAACGAATGGAAAAAAATATTTCGGATCCTCGGCTTTTGGGATAAAACTGAAAATATTCAAGGAAAGATATAGTAAAAGTCGGAGAATATTCAAGGAAAGACATAATAAAAGCTGAGAGCAGAATCATAAGCTCGCCGGGCAAAATGCTAAGCGGCATTCCGTCCTCAGGCTCTGAGTTCAAATTCCGCCGAGATCGACGTTTCTTTTTATCCTTTCAGGGTCGATAAAATAAGTAACCAGCTGAGCACGAGGGTCAATATAATCGACTTACCCCCACAACGTACTTGTTGACCCTGTGCTAGAATTTGAAACCAATAAAACTTAATGCTGGAGAATAATATATTTAATAACAGTACAGTGTTTGCTAATTTATATTACATAATATTGGTAGCATAACAGCTTACGGTTGGATGTCTTAATATAACGCATTGTCATTCATTATGTAATAAAATATCATATCATAAGATGACACGATATGATATGATATAAATGGAATTATTCTTTTCGTGTCATGCAACTGATACATGCAATGAATATATTCATCAAGAATTTTTGGAAATATCTTGATCGAATCCAATTCTAGATGTTATCTTTCCTTTAGAAATGTTTTAGAGTATATATGATACGTTCATGCATGGCTGCATGATTAAAAAACTCGCATTGAAACCACATGATTTCCAGTTCAGTCCCACTGCATGTCACATTGAACTAGTTTTTTCTAATATGCCAATGTTTTGCGAATGAAATTGGTAGGTGGAAACTGTGTGGAAGCCTATCGTATATATGTGTATATCTCAGTTTGTGTCTTTGTGTTCGTCCCTCTATTCACTGCATGGCAACCGGTATTGGTCTGTTTTGCTCTCCATAAGTTAGCGGTTCGCTATGGAATATGTATGTTTAACCTTTCGGTTCATAGGACAGCAAATGAGATAAGAAATGTTGAAATCATGTTGGAAAAAGAACTCATCAATGTTCGCTATTTAATTTCATGTGACTCTAATTGAAATATTATCTTCTTCTATGCCAGCTTTTATTCATTATAAACTGGGTGTAATGATATTTATGGTAAATATGGATCTCAAGAGCTGTCACTGGTTTATATAAATAATTAAATAGTTTCTGTACGTTATTCGACAGCTCATAAAATAATAATAAGGATGATGATGTACCAAATTGTACACACACACACATACACACACACACACTTACGCACACATGTTCTAAATTAAGAGAAATTCGCCTCTTGTAGAAAGAATACAGAAACCTAATGACAATGATTAGTAACACTCAAATAGAAAGGGAGATAATTTAAAGAAAATCATTTAAAAATTGCAGAAAATTTAATTTTCATGATTTAGGGGAAAAATTTTGACCTTTGTTCAAACGCAAAGTGACAGTTACGTATGTATTTTTGTCTTGTTAGGTCTTACATGCACACACACACACACACATATATATATACGACGGGCTTCTTTCAGTTTCCGTCAGCCATATCCATTCATAAGGCTTTGGTCAGTCCGTGGCTACAGTAGAAGACGCTCACCCAAGGTGCCACGTAGTGGGACTGAACCCGGAACCCATGTGGTTGGGAAGCAAGCTTCTTACCACACAGCCACTCCTGGTCATTTCTTCTTCACATTAAGCAATCTACAAGAAAGCATTGAGAAAATCTCAAGCAGGTAAACGAAAGCCTGGAAAGGTGTTAATATTATACACCCGAACGCACGAACGCACATATGCATGTATGTATGTATAATGTAGACGAATATCATGCATACAATCATGTGCAGGCAAATGCATGCCTACACTTTACATTTATGTGCACATGCACAGGTATATGGATGTGAGCAAGCAGATGAATGTACATAGTAACACTCAAAAACACACATAACTACACACACACACACACGCGTGCACACACACACACACACACACACACACACACACACACACACACACACACACACACACACACACACACACACACACATATATATATATATATATGTATATGCAGAAATACTCATGCACCCATTCACAAACACAGACAACACATAAATTATATATATATATATATATATATATATATATATATATATATATATATATATATGCATATATATACATATATATATATACATATATATATATACACCTTTACATATTGTATATATCTACATGTATATATATGTTAAATATGTTATGTGCATAATATGTATATATAACTATATATACACATATATGTACATATATATGTATATGTAAGTATATATATACCTATATTTATATATATACATGTAGATATATGCGTGTTGAGGAGGAGGAGGAGGAGGAGGAAAACAAAGAAAGAAAGAAAGAAGGAAAGAAAGAAAGAGAGAAAGAAAGAAAGAAAGAAAGAAGGGAAGACAGAAAGAATGAAAGAAAGAAAGAAAGAAAGAAAAGACAGTAAAAGAGTGAGGGAATAAAACAAGATAATACAAACACAACAGAATAAACTATCCGAAGAAACCAACCATCATTATTCGTCAAGCTGCATCAATTGTCGGCATAGAACATGGAAACATTATCAAATAATTTCCAGTACTTGCAGATATTTCATCAGAAAGAATGCTGTTAGATTTACCACAAACCTCCATCCACCCTTATCCCCCACCCACCCACTCCGCACACACACACCCATGTACACATGCACACAGAAGCGCAAACACGCATGCGCGTGCAAACACAATCGTACGAACGTGTAGAAGTTAAGCGTTATAGACTGCAGGACACATACACGTACATATGGAGTTTTTGTTGTTTTTTTCCTTTCAGTGTATATTCTGCAATTGTGTTTATTGATGTTAGCATCCAATCAGAAGTTACAATTATTTCTTTGAAAAGGAAGGATGTTATGAAATTAATTTTCATTTTGTCTCATTCTTAGTGCAAAATGTAAGGAAAGGCTTCTTGCAACCTGCTATTATTATGAAGAGATTTGATGAGACCAAATTTTGTATGGACACGGATTAAGATAACGTTGGCTTTAATTCGTTCATTGCTGACTTTGGGAAAATGGTTGGTTTGAGAATCTTTGGATATTCGATATTCGGCTTAAAGAGGTTAACTAGCACTTGGTAATTACTCTGTTCCTCTTCTGAAAGCTGTAAATGTCTTCGTTTCAGCAATCTAGAATGTGGTTTCTCTCAAAAATTACCTGTTTTGTTAAACCTTGGTAACAGTTCATAAATAATAGATATTGAAGACGATATAAAAAGAAAAAACATACTCAAAATGTTCTGTCGTATGATGACACTTTCTAAAGTTTCGTAATATAAGCATCAAAAAGATATTCCTCATGATGTATGTGCAGGTAAAGATGGCGGAGGCGAATTGGCAGAACCGTTAGAGCTGTGTGCAGTCCGGTTAATTCCTGCTCTCTGAAATTTGACACTTCATACTGAGGCGAAAGTGGTAGAAGATTCAATAAATGAAGTACCAATCTGATACTGATGTCTCGTCTCCTTCTCTTCCGCCGCCTCCTTCTTCTCCTTCTCCCCTTCTTCCTCTCCTCCTTTATTTTTTTATTTCTACTATTACAGCATCTTCTTCTTCTTCTTCTTCTTCTTCTTCTTCTTCTTCTTCTTCTTCTTCTTCTTCTTCTTCTTCTTCTTCTTCTTCTTCTTCGTCGTCGTCGTCGTCGTCGTCGTCGTCGTCGTCGTCTTCTTCTTCTTCTTCTTCTTCTTCTTCTTCTTCTTCTTCTTCTTCTTCTTCTTCTTCTTCTTCTTCTTCTTCTTTCACTCTCCGGAAGAAATCGACTGGATTTTAAACCTGAGAGGGATAGACTCTGCCAGACCTAAACATCCGAGACAAGCTGCAGGCATCGACGGTGTCCCTCTTACTCCATCGTAAGTTAAGTAAAAAATTCCACATAACAGACGAGAACCAAATGAGCAAGCGATTCACTTCCAACATTTAGTCGAAGCAATTTTACTTCATTTATTCAAACAACTAGATCAGAAAAAAGGCCCGAAAGTAACATCATCCTGTTCAGAGCTCCCCTGAAATATCGAATTTTTATGCTTCTTTACAAAATTTTCAGTGAAATTCTTAAAAGTTTGTTTTTAAGCACAAGACATGATATTTTAAACATTTTATAATGTAATAGTACTTTCATATTTTGGTACCAAGCCAATGCTTATATTAGAAACACATACATGCATAAGGCGGCGAGCTGGCAGAAACGTTAGCGTGCCGGGCGAAATGCTTAGCGGTATTTCGTCTGCCGTTACGTTCTGAGTTCAAATTCCGCCGAGGTCGACTTTGCCTTTCATCCTTTCGGAATAATAATAACAATAATGGTTTCAAGTATTGTAACAAGAGCAGAAATTTTGGGGGAGGGGGCTAGTCGATTACATTGACCCCAGTGTTTCACTGGTATTTAATTTGTCGACCCGATAATAATAATAATAATGATAATAACCTTTTCTACTTGAAGTACAAGGCCTCAAATTTGAGGGAAGAGATTACATCGACCCCAGTGCGTAACTGGTACTTACTTAATCGACTCCGAAAGGATGAAAGGGGAAAGTCGACCTCGGTGGAATTTGAACTCAGAACGTAGCGGCAGACGAAATACCGCTTAGCATTTTGCCCAGCGTGGATTCTGCCAGCTCGCCACCTTAATAATAATAACAACAACAACAACAATAATAATAATAATAATAATAATAATAATAACTTTACAATATTCTGTCTGTCGCAAGAATGGGGATTAAAAGGCATGTGTTATATGTAGAAATAATAAGTAGAAAAATAGAAAGACATTTGCCGCAAACAGTAATATTTTTTATATATTTTCATTGCGATTAAATTGTTTGTGAGGGTGAATGGGGGTTGTAGTGAAAGCGAGAAACAAAGAGAAATATCAAGAGAGAGAAAGGAATTGAGGTGGGGGAGGGGGGAGAATATGTGAGAAGAAAGTGGGAGACGAAGAAGGAAAGATACAAATAAAGCAGGAAAAAAAGAAAGTAAGGTAAATTAAGGAAGTAAACAAGATCGAAAGAAAGTTGAGGAAAAAATGAATTTAATAGACATTCAATTGAGAAAAAAATAGGAAAGAAGGAAGGAGAAAAGAAAAGAAGGAAAGTAGAAAGAAAGAAGCAGAACAAAAAGGAAAGTTATGAGTAAAAAAAAAAAATGAGAAAACGAAATCGTGTTTAAAAGCAAAGTCAAAGATATCGAGATAAATATTATTTGACAAATCGCTAGCAAAATGGCTGCAAACATTCTGTGAAGAATTAGAGAAAGAAAAAATAGATTTGAAGTTATTGATTTAATGACAAAGTCCAAAATCAACATGTTTCCAATAGGTTTATATACATACATATACATGTACATACACACACACAACACATTACATACATACATACATACATACATACACATACCATCATAAGTAACATCCAATCTATAGTGGAAAAGGCAAGCCACTAGATTTGGTTAAAAACAGACGATGGATATTGCTAGAAGAATATTGAGCGAAAACTGATAACCAGTTGATTTAGCAAGCGGGGCCTTATTTCAGTGAGGGGTGGGGGCCGGTGCACAATGATGCCGTCGACAGGTAGGCCCCAAAATGGTGCGCACTCTTTCCTGGTGGCCCCATAAACTTGCTAGCTAGCATCCATATGCGGAGCTTTCAACTGGTAGCACTTGCATCTGCAAGTTGTTTGCAAAAACCATACATACATACATACATACATACATACATACATACATATTGTCAGATACTGTGAATGATTACTGATGCTTGTCCGAAGCGTCATTTAGACAAGCACAGATACAGATCTTTCTATTTGGCCTTTTGACGACCACGATTGGTGCCACCGACGCTGAGTAGTTCATCGGTAGCAAGATACCAGCCTCTTCTTGGTGCTCCATTTCAGCTTCGACAGTTGGTCGAGACACGCGTGGTTCTGGTCTTTTCGGTTTGAATATTGATCAGGCATTTGAATGCAAGTAAAGAACTGTCTTGGCTTTTTTGTGCAGTCCCCAGCAATCATCCTTGTATACACAGCTTTATATTTCTTCCGGCGGCTGTTGAAAATGTCATCCTCAGGTTTTTGTATAATTTTTTAGTTCCAGTGCAGCAGTTGCAAGGAATGCTGAATCCAATACATTGATTCAAATTCCTGCGACAAGACCATTGTCTGTAAACTATTTCCATTCAAAAATTGGCAGCAGTTTTAGTGGCATACATTTTTCTTCTACGCAGGACTCTGACCTTCCTGACAGGAAGGCAATCATTGTAGACATCGTGTTAGTGGTGATGGTCATGGTAACAGTGATTGTGTGTAGTGTTGCTTATGGCGATGGTGATGATGTTAATGATGTCTTTGACAGTAGTTATGGTGGTAGTAGTGGCGATAGTGGTGGTAGCGATGGTGGAGGTGACTTTGTTGTTGCTGTTTGTGTGGTGGTGTAAAGAGGGTTGTGATGTTTATATTATTGATAGGAGTTGGTGGTGGTGGTCGTGGTGGTGGCGGGGATGATGCAGCTACTGCTGCTCGTGTTGGTCGGTTGTAGTGATGACGATGATGTTTTGTGCTACGATCAACGGAACAGCCTGCTCGTGAAATTAACGTGCAAGTGGATGAGCACTCCACAGACACGTGTACCCTTAACATAGTTCTCGGGGGATATTCAGCGTGATACAGTGTGACAAGGCTGACCCTTTGCATTACAGGTACAACAGAAACAGGAAGAAAGAGTGAGAGAAAGTTGTGGTGAAAGAGTACAGCAGGGTTCGCCACCATCCCCTGCCGGAGCCTCGTGGAGCTTTTAGGTGTTTTCGCTCAATAAACACTCACAACGCCCGGTCTGGGAATCGAAACCGCAATTCTATGACCGCGAGTCCGCTGCCCTAACCACTGGAGGCTAAGTGTATAACGATGTCAAATTATGTTAAACAGATGTTAATTATGTCAAACAGATTGTTGTGTAAACAAATGTACTAAGTTATTAATAACTTCTGATCTATCATATAAATGAGAAACAGTTAACTTGGAATACATCATTACAGCATAACCAATTGGTTTTCACGTTTAGGATTTGGTCTGTATTTATTTCGTGACGTCACGGTATTGTAAACCGGTGTGATTTACTAAAGGGTGGATCAGGTTGTGCTTCAAGTTATAAGATAATAAACTACACATCACACTCTCACAATCACACATCTTGCACACATACAACCTTATAAATAAATATTTAGACGCAAATACAGGTATTCATTATACAGAACCCAAGCAAGCACACGAACATACGTTCACATATATACACACATACGTATATATACATGCATGCATGCTTGCACGCATACATACATACATGCATACATACATACATGCATACATACATATACAGACATAACCGACAAATGTGTATTATAGATTAAGATACAGAAGTTATGGGCCAAACAGCGAAATCAGCCCATAAAGACGCACACACGAGCGCATACACACACATGCATACATACACGCACACACATACGTATATTCATTCATACACATAAGCCAATCTAGGTATATAGTAGTATATAGTACGTATACGCACACACACACAATTACTGATACACATAATGCAAGCTAATAACTTACCCTTCAGCAATTAACTGTAGCTGTTAATTACTATTTGCTCTGACATGTGTACGTATGGGCATAGACATAGTATGTGTGTGCGTGTGTGTGTGTAGAAGTTTGTATCCACATACGTATATATATGTACAAATATTCATACATTCACACATACATACATACGTACAAGTATATGTGTGTGTGTGTGTTTGTGCATATATATATATATATATATTTACTGACTTATATATATATATATATATATATATATATATATATATATATACAAATATATAAATATGTGTATTTGCACGCAACACATGTGTAACTCCTACGAAATATAACGTATTGCATTACACACAAACATACATACATACACATATCTGTGCATGTATGCGTGTATATATATATATATATATATATTTGTTTTGCAAAATTTTTGATGTGAAATCGTGTGTTGAAACAGATGTTGATGTACTTGGGGATGGTTATATTGCCAGTTTAGCCAATATATATATATATATATATATATATATATATATATATATAAGTTGGGGATCAAGATAAATTGTGGGCGCCACATGGTTCGTTGCAAAAACTGCTGCATAGCACTAACCGAATGGCTGAATGGTAAACGGAAAAGTATGCCATTTGCAGTACCAGTCATATGGTGCGAAACATCAAACTACTATACCGATTGTTATTTCTGCTTAACTAACATCACAGGTTTCTCTAAGAAGAACAAATCCAAGATTGTTTATCCAGATTGCCCTTCAGCTTTAAAACCAGTTGCTCATGCTACTGAAAATATTCCAATTCCAGAATCTCCCACTTACTTCAATTGAAGGTGTGCCAAGTGATACAGTAGATCACTGTGATGAACCAGGGTCTTCAAAAAAAGTTCCTCGTTTATTAAGCCAACTTGAGTTAAACGATTTAGTTAGACTTGGGTTTAACAAATGAAAAGTCAGAACTACTGGACTCCAGGTTGAAACAATGGAATCTTTTACAAGATGTTGTAAAATGCTCCTATTTTCGAAAACGGCATACAGAATTGCATGAATTTTTTGCGGAGGAAGGCGGTATTTGTTTTTGTTGTGACGTTGAAGGACTCCTGCGTAAGATGGGGTACGGCCATAATCCTGAAGAATGGAGACTTCATAGATTTCAGCAAAACAAGCCTAAGAGCTGTTTTGCTGCATAATGGCAGTCAAAAACCTTCAATACCACTAGCACATGCTGTAGGATTGAAGGAAACTTATGAATCAATGGATAAAATTTTGCACTTGATTAAATATTCTGAGCACAAGTGGAATATATGCGGGGACTTGAAAGTTATTGGTTTGCTTCTTAAGTTGCAAATGGGGTATACAAAGCATACAAAGCATCTAGGTATATAGTAGTATATAGTACGTATACGCACACACACACAATTACTGATACACATAATGCAAGCTAATAACTTACCCTTCAGCAATTAACTGTAGCTGTTAATTACTATTTGGAACAGCAGAGATGACAAGCATCACTATGATGAAAAAGTGTGGCCAAAGAGAAGCGATTTCACTCCAGGGAGATACAACGTTAAATATATCCCTTTAGTTGACCCCCAGAAAATTTACCTTCCTCCCTTACACATAAATTTGGCTTGTTTAAGA
This sequence comes from Octopus bimaculoides, assembly GCF_046866305.1. Taxonomy (NCBI): domain Eukaryota; kingdom Metazoa; phylum Mollusca; class Cephalopoda; order Octopoda; family Octopodidae; genus Octopus; species Octopus bimaculoides. The sequence goes on along the minus strand of NC_142939.1, from coordinate 8,081,950 downwards.
ATTTTGTTAATGCCATGAATGAAGACGATGAAGGATTCAAATATCTCAGTGAAAATTTTGTTTCTAGCAAGTGTGAAACTAAGATCAAAGCTGGTGTTTTTAGTGGACGTTTTGATGGGAATGTTCCACCAATATTCCTTGAGTAGATACATATATATATACGTAACAAGAAAAATATTTTTTCATTATTTATTCCATAGCAATCTTTTTGTATGTATGTATGTATGTATGTATGTATGTATGTATGTATGTATGTCTTGTATGTATCAATCATTAAGCTGCCCTCCCATAACTTCATCTCCACACCTGATACTAAGGAAGTACATTTCTGAAGCCAGCATGAAACAAGTTCAATATTATTAAATCATATTCATAAATGGAAGAATTATTAATTCGCCGTTTCCAGCTTCGACTACCACTCCCTTCGTCTCTTGTCTAATATTTCCATATTTTTGCATATTAAAAACCCTTTAAGCCGATCATCTTCATGCACCCACTTTCACCATCCTCTCCCTGCACACATGATATTCTACATTTATCTACCATAAAAACAACAACAACTTTTTAGCTAATCAATGCCATATTTAGAAACGTATGCTTATCAGCACGAAAGCCAACAATATTCATGTCTCCCGTAGCTTATTGTTGAAATAGATTTGATATAGAGTTTCGATGGCCGAGCCTCCTGGTCACAAATTCATTATTAAGTGGAATATATTGCAATACCAAAGATAGAATGAGTTTCCTATTCATTTTAGAAAATAATCTATTTTTATTTTAATGTTAATAAAATCTGTCTAAAATAATTATTTTATCTGCTGTATATTTTATGATTTTTAGAAAAAAAAATTACATATTTCTAATTTTATATATTGCTTCGTTGCAACAACTGTCAATTGCAATGTCTTCGATAAATATTCCGCCAAAGGAAGAGAAGCGTTTTCCTTTAACTCTGCCAAGTCTCGCTGCTATTTAATAACGGTCTAAAGAGAGAAAATAGAGAATATTGATGTCTGTTATTACCAATAATCAACGATGAATGGATTTAAAGACCCAATTTTCGATAACGTGACAATCTTTAACTATAATGACTTTAAATATTGATTTTTAACATTAGCACATGACTAGAAATTCAGAAGAAAAGAATAGTCGATAAAATAAGATAAACCTCCAGTACGTTACAGGTATTTATTTTATTACTCTTGAAGAATGAAGGGTAACGTTTAACTACAGAGCAGAGGATTGGTAAAAATGGCGACGGATAAAATTCATTACGTTCAAACCTCATTCTGGTCAGCTTCATCTTCCATCCTCCAGAGGTTAAATGAAGAACCAATCAAATACAGAAGTCACTATAATTGACAATAACTTACCCCACACCCTTATTTCTATGTTGAAAATAAATATTGTCACAAAATGTGAATCCATGGCAAATGATTTCATCCTCCAGTAGTGTGTCACTGTTAGAACATTCATCTACTAACTTCATGTAAGAGGGTTGGAGAACAGGAGATCTATTCGATCATAGTATATGGCTGGTACTTACTTTATTTTTATCGACCCAGAAAGAAAGGTAAAGTCGACGTCAGCAGGATTTGAAAAAAGAAGCCATGACCTGTGTTGGATTCATTACCATATCTACCACCTATCGTCTTTGGTGGTACCAATAATAATAATGTATCATATTGGCTCACAATCTCAAATTTGGAAGAAGAAATGTATTCAATTGAACCTGCCTTTGCATATGACAAGTTGTCCTCTGGAATTTTAGCTCATATAGGTAGTTGGGTTCAAATAGAATGGGATAATTCTACCCAGTACGTTACTGCTTCTATCACTAGATTTTACCCAAAAGAGAGAGGAAAAGATACGGTCAAACTCAGCGGCATTTGGACCCAAGACAGAGAAGAGAGCATGGAAATCGCGCAAGTTGTTGTTTAGCAACAGGTAATCCCCAAAAGAGTATACCTGTAATGACCCTTTATT